>NW_017671730.1:52267-216803 GCF_001879085.1 Nicotiana attenuata | reverse complement strand
TTGGACGGAATTTGAAGGGGATTTCGACTAGGTGTGATTGGAGGTGAGTTCCTTGGCCTAAATACATGAATTAATGGTAGAATTTACATGGAAATTTGTGGAAATTCATCAAAAGAGGGTAAAGCTAGGGCTTGGAAACTTGGTATTTCAAAATGGAATTTGAGGGGTCAAATGGACTCCGATTTTGGTAAATTTGATATGTATAGACTCGTTGCGAGATAAGAAATCCGGTGATGTTAATTTTCTGATTTTACCAGAAGTGGGCCCGGGGCTCGGGTTTTGCCAACTTCGTGAATTTTGATGTTTTTCGAGTCTTTTCGATTGGGTTATATTCCCTTAGCCTATTGTAACGTATTCGTTGTGGTTTTGGCCAGATTAGACGCGCGAGGAGGTTGATTTGCGAGGCAAGGGCATAGCAAGCTAGGATTTGGGCCGGCTTGAGGTGAGTAATGGTTATAAATGATGTCCTGAGGGTTTGAAACCCCGGATTTGCACAACGTAGTGCTATGTTGAGGTGAGATACACGCTGCATGATGAGCGTGGGGTCCATTACTGCTGGGGATTTGGACTTGGTCCATCCCGATTGATGATTCTACTGTATTTTTTGATTGAGACTTAAATTATATCATTATAGTTTGGGCTAGTTGCCATGTTTGGGGCCTTGTGCCGACCTGTAGAACCCTTAGTGGTAATTGTACATGATTGACCTCACTTTACTCGTTAAAATCATACCCTCAGTCATGTTTCTAACTGTTTAATCTAATATGAACCGGCTTTGGAATAACTAAACCAAAAGGAGAGTAATATGTGGGCTGGGATCCCTATCTTATCTTAGTATGCCCGAGAGGCTAAGCTTATAGTGACTGGGAGGGCTTGAGAACCCCATAGTGAGGGTATTTGATATAATATGGATCGGGCTGCAAGCCGCAGCAGTATATATATTGATATGGATCGGGCTGCACGCCATAGCAGTATACTATTGGATCGGGCTGCGCGCCGCAGCAGTACATTCATATGGATCGGACTGCACGCCGCAGTAGTATAGCGCTTGGGCTGTAGGAGCCCCTCCGGAGTCTGCACACCCCCAGTGAGCGCAGTCGACTATTATTATTGGATCGGGGCTGCACGCCGGCAGCAGTGTATATATATATATATATATATATATATATATATATATATATAATTATATATATATATATATTATATATATATATATATATATATGGATCGGGCTGCACGCCGCAGCGGTAAAATTATGATTTCGGTTTTGTCTGAGGAAGTAAATGAGTTGAGTACTGGCTTTGAAGGATTTTACCTGACTTCTTATCATTTAGTTGTTGTTTAAAATTTTTACTGCTTGATATTAGAACTTGCCCTAGTGCATTTTTACGAGATTTCTTTCCGTCATCATTGTATTTATTGGCTATTACTCATTGGTCGGAGTACTCACTTTTCTCCTGCACCATGTTGCAGATACAGGTATTTCGAAGGGTCGATTGAGGGCTATTGTACTATTCAGATCTACCGGAGTCATCGAGGTGCTCATTGGCGTCCGCGAGTCCGTTCTCCCTTCTATCCTCTATTACTTCAGCATTTTAGGGACTATCTTTTGTTTAGGCTGTTCCTCGACTTGTATTAGGGCTCTTGACTCGTGACACAGTCGGTGGGATTCTGTAGTGATATTTCTTTGATTTTCGACATGTCTATCTTCTGTTAAAGATTTAAATCATGTTAATTTGGTATTTTAACCCTGTTAATGGTAATGAACTCTATATGGAGGGATTTTGAGAGTGTTGAATTTGGTCGGGCTTGCCTAGCATTGTGTTGGTGTTGGGCGCCATCACGACCGGGTTGGGGGGTCGGACAAGTTGGTATCAGAGCCTAGGTACTAGGTCTCGTGTGGAGTATGGAGGCGTTGTAGTAGGAGTTCTGCGGAGCGGTGCGGGGATGCCTGTATTTCTCCTCGAGAGCTGCAGAACCTTTTAAGGGAAAGATTCCACATTTCTTGAATTCTTGTCGTGCGAAACTTGTTGATACCGAATACTAAAACTTCTCCTCCATTCTATTCTCTCACAGATGGTGAGGACACGAGCTACCGGCGTGGAGCGGGACACCCCACCGATGCACTATGAGGCCACCAAGGGGGCCGGTGGACGCGGTCGTGGGCCGGACAGAAAGCAGCGAGGTGCACCTATTTATCCAACCAGCTGCCCAGTTCTGGAGCGAGGCTCAGCAGTACCAGCTCAGGCACCGGCTTGTGCCCATAGTGATTCCGGGCCTTCAGGAGACATTAGCTCAGATCTTGACCAGTGTTGCACGGGGCCTGCTCTTGGTGTTTCACCACGCACAGCACCAGCAGCATTCACTATGGCCGGGGGAGGGCAATCAGACCTCCCCGCTGCTCGGCACACCTGAGAGGTAGCACAAGGACTATAGACTCTATAGAGGGCACCCCAGCAAGCCAGTGGTACCAGTACAGGAGTTCAGGGTTCAGTTTATGCCGAGGCCACGAGCAGCGTCGCCTCAAGAGGTTTGGTAAAACTCCAGCCTCCCGTGTATTATTAATGGTGGTGTGGGAGGCGGGATGCCAGGGTTTTCTCGACAGATGTTCAGCAGATTTTGCTCCGTACAGCGGGGATTCTTGAGTCCAAGTGGATGTGGCTTTTACTACTTTTCAGTTTACGGGAGCTGCCTTCAACTTTGGTGGGAGGCGTATGAGCAGCGTAGGCCGGCTGGTCAGCACCTTTTGACTTGGCAGGAGTTTCTCCACTCTCTTCTTGGAGAAGTAGTGTACCGCAAGTCTCGGCTATATGAAGCGTGGCGCATACAGTGTTTGAGAGGTTCGGCAGGGAGATATGACAGTGTCCCAGTATGAGATGAATTTCTGAGTTTGTCCCGATCATGCAGTTTGGCTGGTTCCGACAATCCGTGAGCGTATCCGGGAGGTTTGTTGATTGCGTCTCACCTACCCTCTTGTGATTCTTATGACTAGGGGAGCGAGTGCTGGGTACCACATTCGAGAGGTGCGTTGGATATAGCCCGAGAGAGATTGAGTCGTTCGCCGGCAGGATCAGAGATGAGAGGGAGGCCAAGAGGCTCGAGGTTTCTGGTAGTTACAAGTGGCGTCCTTCGAGCCCCAGGTCGGGCCATTCTTTTTAGGCCCGCCAGTCAGTCGACCCGAGTACCGAGGAGGATCTTCAGGGGTTCGTTGGTTATCGGGTTCTCAGGCAGATGATCAGCCATCTTCTCAGCGCTCTCCAGCACAGAGTTCATCTCGTGCTTCCGTCTGCTCAGGGTTCTTCCAGGCCGAGTGCATTCAGCTAGTCGACTCTGGCGCGAGGGTCCTTCAGTCCCAGTTTCCGCACTGGGAGTTGCTATGAGTGTGGTGAGTTTGGCATGGCGGAGGGAGTGTCCTCGTCGTGCTGCTAGGTCATCTCAGCAGAGGGGTCAGCCTTCATTCTGGTCAGTTTCTTCGAGCCGCCGCGCCCCAGCCATAGGGGTTGAGGAGTCAAGGGCAGCCCAGGGGGGTCCCCCGCCCCAGAGGTGGGTAGATCGGGCGGTGGTCAGGTCGCTTTTATGCTCTTCAGTGGCCAGTGACAGATCTATTGCTTCGGATGCTGTTATTAAGGTATTATTTCAGTCTGCCACGGATGCTCAGTTTTATTTTGATCCGATTCAACCTATTCCTATGTGTCTCATATTTTGGCTTCATCATCTGGGTCGACCCGAGGTGTTGCTTTACCTTCCATGTATATACCCCGGTGGGGCGATTATGTTTTGGTGGACCGATTGTATACCGGTCATGTTTGGTTCTAATAGGGGGTCTGGTAACGAGTTGATATGTTGCTTATTGCAGCATGGTAGACTTTTGATGTTATTTTGGGCATGGTGATGTTATTCCGTTCATGCTATTCTAGACCTGCATGGCTAAGAGTCACTAGTACAGATTGTACGAGGATCGATAGGGCATGGTGTAGATTGACTTATGTTCTTTAGCAGTGGTGATTTCATTCTTAAGGCCCAGCGTATGCTGGGAAAGCGTTGCCATTTCCTATTGGCGTTCGTGAGAGATGTTGGATCGGCGAGACTCTAGGCATGAATTCTTGGTCCGGTTGTGAGGAGTTTTCCAGATGTATTTCCTGCAGACCTTGCCGGGCATTGCCGCTGGACAGGGACATGATTTTGGTATTGACCCTGGTTCCGGGCAATTACCAGCCCATTTCCACTTCACCATATCGTATGGCACCAGCAGAGTTGAAAGAATTAAAGGATCAGCTTCAGGATACTCCTAGATAGGGGTTCATTTCGCGAGTATGTCACCGTTGGGGTGCACCGGTTTATTTGTTGAAGAGATGAAGGATGGCACCATGAAGGATGCGCATTTGACTACAAGCAATTGAACAAAGTTAAGTGAAGAAAAAAAGTACAACCTTGCTCTGTATTGATGATTTGTTTGACAGCTTCAGGGCGAGGGTGTCTTCCAAGATGACGTCCGTTCGGGCTATCACCAGTTGAAGATCAGGGATTCGGATATTAATGAGGACACTTTCAGGACTAATATGGGCACTATTGAGTTTCTTGTTTACTCCTTTGGGCTAAACAATGCCTGCGCGTTACATACTTGATGAAAGTGTATTTCGCTTATATCGGATTCGTTCGTCATTGGTTTCTATTGATGATGATTCTGGTGTACGTCGTATCGAGGAGGAGCACGCGCAGCATTTGCGAGTTGTATTGCGGAGATTGAGGGAGCAGAAGCTTATGCAAGTTCTCCAAGTGTGTAGTTTTTGGGCTCCAGTTAAGTGGCTTAATTGGGGCATGTGGTGTCAACGAGGGTATTTCAGTCGACCCGAAGAAGATAGAGGCGTGTTCAGAGTTGGCATGACCAATTCAGCCATAAGTATTCGTATTTCCTTGTTTTGGGCAGTTATTAATCGGGTTTGTTCAAGGATTTTCCTCTATTGCATGCCTTTGACCAAGTTACACAGAAAGGTGCTTCCATTTGTATGGTGGACGAGTGGCAAAGAAGAGCTTTCAGAAAAGCTCAAGAAGCTTCGACCACGCGTCAGTGTTGGTTTTGCCATCAAGCTTCAGGTTTTACACTGTATTTGTGATGCCTTGAGATTGGATTCGGATTTGTTATTGATGCAGGAGGGTAGAGTTATGCTTATTGCTTCTCGCAGTTTGAAGCCCCACGAGCAAGAACTACTTGTTAATTGATTTGGAGTTGGCTGCTATATAGTTCTATGCTTTAAAGATTTGATGGCACTACTTTTATGGCGTTATTTGCAGGTATTCACTGTATCAAGTCTTCAGCATTTATTCAAGGCAAAAGGGATCTAATTTGAGGCAGCAGAGGTGCTAGAGTTACTCAAGGATTATGATATTATACCATTCTGTATCACCCGGGAAGGCCAATGTAGTGGCCGATGCTTGAGCCGAAATGCGGTGTAATATGGGGAGCTGGCATATATTTCAGTTGGGCTGAGAAGGCCCTTTGTAGTTGATGTCCAGGCTTGGCATCGGATGGTGAGATTAGATATTTCAGAGCCTGTCGGCGTGTTGGGCTTGTGTGGTTTTCGGTCCTCCTTATATGATCGCATAGAGGCGCCAAGTATATGATCCGCATCTTGCTCGTCCTTAAGGACATGGTTAGCATTGATGAGGCCAGGGACGTGACATTTGGTGATGATGGGTGTGCTGAGATGCAGGCCGAATTTGTTACCAATTGGACCGGCTTCGGGAGTGATTTGGAGGAGGCCCATAGCTCGCGGAATTCCATTCATCGGGTGCCACGAGATTGTATCAGGATTTGAGGCAACACTATTGTGGGAGGAGAAGGATGAAAAGGAATTAGTAGGGTACTGAGCTCGGTGTCTCAACTGTAAGCAGGTAAGTACGACTCGAGGCCGGGGGTGTACTTCAGGTGGATGATTATCCAGAGTGGAGTGGAATGAGGATTACTGATGGATTTAGTGAGTGTCTCCCTGGACTTTAAAGAAGTTTGATTCGATTTGGTGATTTGTTAATCGCTGACCAAGTTCCGCGGCACTTTCATTCCAGTATGTACTACCTATTCGTCGGAGCGGCTGGCAGGGATCTTTACGGAGATTTGCATGGGGTTCCAGTGGTCCATTATCTCGATAGGGGTACTCATTCACTTCTCAAGCTGGAGGACTTTTCAGCGGGAGTTGGGTACACAGGTGGAAGTTTGAGAGAAGCATTTTCATCTCAGACGGACGGGGCAAGTCCGAGTGTTAACTATTCAGATATTGCGAGGACATGTGTGTGTGCCTGTGTTATTGATTTTGGAGGTTCTTGGATGATTTTTTGCCGCTTGCGAGTTTGCTATAACAGCAGTTATTCAGTCGAGCATTTCAATGGCTCCGTATGAGGCGGGTGTATGGGAGGCGTGTTAGGTCTCCGGCGTGGATGGTTTGAGCCCGACGAGGCGAGGTTATTGGGGACAGAGACAGTTCAGGATGCCTTAGAGAAGGTGAAGCTGGATTCAGGAGAGGCTTCGTACAGCACAGTCACGTCAGAAGAGTTATGCGACGGAAGTTCGGATGTTACATATAATGGTGGTGAGAAGGTCTTGCTGAAGGGTTTCGCCCATTGAAGGGTGTATGCGGTTTGGAAGAGAAGGGAAGCTGAGCGTCGCGGTTCATTGACTTTTGAAGTACTTAGGAGAATTGGGGAAGTGGCTTATGAGCTTGGCCTTGCCAACCCAGCTTGTCGGAGGCGTGCAGTCCGGTATTTCATTTTGTTTCTATGCTCCGGAATATGTTGGGGAACCGTCTCATGTATTGGTTTTTAACACTGTTCAGTTGGATGATGGAGTTGACCTTGATGTGGAGCCAGGTGGCTATTTTGGGTCGTCAGGTTCGAAAGTTGAGATCAAAGGATAAGCTTTGGTGAAGTGGCAATGGAGAGGTCCGGCCCGTGGCAGTAGTTTGGGAGACGTAGCGAGAGTGCGGGAAGCAGATATCTCAGTATTTGAGACTTCAGGTATGTTTCTTGACTCGCATCGAGGACGAGCGTTTGTTTTTAGTTGGGGAGGATGTGACGACCCTGGCCCCGTCATCAGTGAGTTACCGCCTCGTTTTCCTCCATTTCTTTTGCTTCATTATGTTTTACTATAAAAGTTTGAGCGGAATGGAGTCGACTTTGGATGGTTTTTGGATGGTAATGAGACACATAGTACCTTTTAAGGAAGGTTTGCCTTGGAAAGTCAACCGGATGTTGACTTATGAGTTTAGTAGCGGGCTCGAGTGGATTTCCGGTGATTAGGTTAGCTTCGGGAGATGATTTGTGACTTAGGGAGTGTGAATCGGAATTGATTTTGCCAGAGTCCGGTGTGAATTAGGCTTGAATTGGCGAAAGTTCATATTTTGTCGAATTCTCGGTTGATGGGTGAGATTTTTAGATCGAGGGTCAGAATGTGAATTCGAGAGTTGTCTTGGTAGGCTTTCTTAGGTGATTTGGATGTGTGGTGCAAAATTATCATATTATTGGAGGTGTTTTGGTTGGAATTTTTGATCGATGCGAGTATCGGAAGATTTGGATGAACTTAGGCTTGAATGTTTGATGTAATTTGATGGTTTAGGTGTTTTTGTTTGCGTGTTTTGATGACTCGAGCAAGTTTGTGAATAAGGTGTTGGATATGTTTGTACTTTTGATTGAGGGGTCCCGGGGCCTCGGGATGATTTCGGATGGCTATCGGGGATTTAGAACCTTGGTGGACTTTGCAGGTTTTGCTGGTATTGGTGTTTCCGCATTGCGGAATAGTGGGCGCATATCGGTTCCGCGAGATGCGAGTGGTTGGTCGAGGTTGCGAGTTTTATGAGGTAGGCTGGTCTTCGCAGGTGCGGGCTTGGAGCGAATCTGGCGGTTGCGCAGATGCGTAGATGTGTCGCAGAAGCGAAAGAGGCTATGGATTTGGCATTTCCGCAAGAAGCGGACAGACATTCCCAGCAGAGGCGAGATCCGCAAGTGCGGTAGAGGACCGCAGATGCGGATCGGGGTTTAAATGAGGATCTGCAGAAGCGAAATTTGACCGAAGAAGCGGTTAGACGCAAATGCGGTATGGGGACGCAGATGCGAAAATCGCCTGTTATCAGAAGGGTTTTTAGAGCTTCATTTGTTCCGCGAGCTTCAAAGTCCCTTCTCAACCATTTTAAGCAACCTTGAGGGGATCTTGCGGATATTTGAAGGGGGATTTCGACTAAGGTTGATTGGGAGGTGAGTTCTTGCGCCTAAATATGAAATTAATGGTAGATATTTACATGGAAATTGTGTGGAAATTCATCAAAAGAGGGTAAAGCTAGGGCTTGGAACTTGGTATTTCAAAAATAGAATGTTGAGGGGTAAATGACTCCGATTTTGGTAAATTTGATATTATTAACGACTCGTGGGGCGAAGGTAAAGAAATCCGGTGAATGTTAATTTTTTGATTTTTCAAGAGTGGGCCGGGGCTCGGGTTTGCCACACTTCGTGAATTTCGATGTTTTCGAGTCTTTTTTGTTGGGTTATATTCCCTTAAGCCTATTGTAACTATTGTTGTGGGTTTTGGCCAGATAGACGCGCGAGGAAAGGTTGTTTGCGAGGCAAGGGCCATAGCAAGCTAGGATTTGGGCCGGCTTGAGGTGAGTTAATGGTTATAAATGATGTCCTGGGTTGAAACCCCGGATTTGCACACGTAGTTGCTAGTGTTGAGGTGAAGAATAACGCTGCATGATGAGCGTGGGTCCTTACTCGCTGGGGATTTGGACTGGGTCCATCCGATTGATGATTCTACTGTATTTTTTTGATTGAACTTAGAATTATTCATTATAGTTTGGGGTAGTTTGCAATGTTTGGGGCCTTGTGCCCGACCTGTAGACCCTTAGTGGTAATTGTTACATGCATTGCCTCACATTTACTCGTTAAAATCAATGACCCTCAGTATTTGTTTCTAATTGTTTAAATCTAATTATGACAGGCTTATGGAATAATAACCAAAAAGGAGAGTAATATGTGGGCTGGGATCTACTTATTTTAGTTTGCCCGGAGCTAAGCTATAGTGACTGGGAGGGGTTGAGAAACCCCAATAGTGAGGGATGTGATATGTTTATGGATTTCGGGCTGCATGCCGCACCAGTATAATATATTGAATATGGATGGCTGCACGCCGAGCAGGATTATTTATTGATCGGGTTGCGCGCCCGCGAGCAGTAATTCATATGGATCGATCTGCACGCGCATAGTATAGGCTTGGGTTGTAGGAGCCCCCTCGAGTCTGCACCCCCAGTAGAGCGCAGCGACTATTATTATTTGATCGGGCTTGCACTGCGCAGCCGTTTATATCATATATATATTATATATAATATATATATATAATATATACTATATATATATATATTATATGGAAGGGCTGCACGCGCAGCGGTAAAATTATGATTTCGGTTGTCGTGAGAGTAAATGAGTTGAGTACTGGCTTAAAGGATTTTTACCTGACTTCTTCATTCAGTTGCTGTTTTAATGTTCTTTACTGCTTATTATTAGAACTGCTTAGTGCTTTTTTACGAGATTTCTTTCCGTCAGTCATTATTTATTGCTATTACTCACTGAGTCGGATACTAATTTTAATCTTGCACCATGTGTGCAGATACAGGTATTCCGGGAGCGTAGATTGAGCTATTGCTGCTATTCAGATCTCACGGAGTCATCGACGGTAGCTGCATGGCGTCCGCAGTCCCGATTTCTCCCTCTATCCTCTTTACTTTTAGCATTTTAGACTATCTTTGTTTAGGCTGTTCCTCAGACTTGTATTAGAGGCTCTTGACTCGTGACACCAGATCGGTGGGATTTGTAGTGATATTTCTTGATTTTTGCACATTCTATCTTCTGTTACAGATTTATAATTCATGTTAATATTGGTATTTAAACCCTGTTAATTGGTAATGAACTCTATATGAGGGATTGAGAGTGTTGAATTGGTCGGGCTTGCCTAGCATGTGTTGGGCGTCAACACGACCGGGTTGGGTCGTGACGCGACCCTTTAGTGGATTTTGAGTCTGACAACTTATTTAGTATGTCTAGAATGCTTTTCAAAAACTTCAGCTTATATAGTGCTGAAGTTTTTACAAATTGAACTAAAATAACTACAGCACTTCTGCTGAAGTTTTTGAAAAAGCTTTTATGATAAAACTAATGAATCCAGAACAAAAAAAAACTTCAGCTTATTTTAGTGCTGAAGTTTTACAAATGAACTAAATAACTTCAGCATCTTCAGCTGAAGTTTTTTGAAAAAGCTTAATGACAAAACTAATGAATCCGGACAAAAACTTCAGCTATTTAGTGCTGAAGTTTTACAAATGATAGAATAACTTCAGGCATCTTCTGCATGTGACTTTCTGCTGAGTTTTTTAGAAAAGCTTTTTTGACAAAAACTAATGAATCCACAAGACAAAAAAATTCAGCTTATTTAGTGCTGAAGTTTTTACCAAAGATTTTTTTTTCCTATACCATATATGAAACCTTATTACCAAAAATATCCATAGTTTCTAATTTACCCGCCCTGTCCACATTTTCTCTACAGTTATTATACCCAATCATTAAATACTAATTAATAGTAGCTGAATCTTCCTAATTTGTCGAGCTAAATTGAGGAACAAAATATTCTAAAAAGATTTGGCGTTAAATCAGATCAAGTCATATTCTTCCAGATTCCTATTTAGCGCGCTACAATTATGGAAGTAAGTATTCTTCCAGATATTTTCACCATATGATCGCCATTAAAAAGCTTGAAAGCTTTGAATTCAATTTGGGTTTTCGAAAATCATTATTTGTTTGGATTGGGTGTTGTTGAAAATAATTGGGGAATATGGTTTTGGAGTTTATATCTCAATTTTGAGGGGTTTTGGTGAAGATTACACTTGTTTTGACTGAAATTCAGAATTAAAACTCGAAGAAGAAGAGAAGAAGAAGAAGAAGACATATTGCATAAATTGTAGATAAATTGTAGATAAATTTTAGATTTATTTGTATTTCTCTGATTGTAGATGCTTTATTTTCTGTTTTCACAAATAAAAATGGCGAAACTTCTCAAATCTTCTGAAAAACGTAATTATGTTCAAAATCACAATTATGCTACAATTGGATGGGAATTGGGATATAAAAATTCATGTACCTAGTTTGTAGATATTTTTTAGATAAATTGTAGATTATTTGTATTCTAATTGTAGGTGCTTGTTTTTTTTTTTCACAAATCAAAAACGACAAAAACTTCTACAAAATCTTCTGGAAAACGCAATTATGTCGAAAATGCCAATTATGATACAATTGAAATAAGAATTGGGATATTAAAATTCACATGTATCCAGTTTATAGATAAATTGTAGAATATTTGTATTCTCAGTGTAGATGCATTGTTTTCTTTCTACGAGGCCAAAACGGCTAAAACTTCTACAAAATCTTCTGCAAAACAGTCTACAATTTATCTAAATTTATCTACAATTTTTGCAATATGTCTTCTTCTTCTTCTTCTTTTCTTCCTTCTTCTTCTTCTTCGAGTTTCAATCTGAATTTAGTCAAAACCAAGTCTAATTTTCACCAAAAAACCACTCAAAATTGAGAATATAAACTCCAAAACATATTCCCATTATTTTCAACAACAAACCCAATCAAAACAACATAATGATTTTTTTGAAAACCCAAATTTGAATTCAAAGCTTTAAAGCTTTTTAATGGCTGTCAATGGTGGAATAATGCTCGCTCTTGTCTCTTTGAAGGTTTGTTCTTCTTCATTGAGAAAATTTTGAAGCTGAAGGTAAATCTGTGTATGAACAATTTGAAGATTTGACTTCAATTTGATGAACTTTGTGTTCTTCATTGATGAATTCAACTGGAGTAATGGGGAACCAACTTTGTTGAAGGTTTCTTCAATTTTCTGTGAATTTAGAGGGAGAATTTGGTTTCAGAAGATGGAAAATTGTTAAAAAGAACGTGGGTATGGGTAAAACGTGGTGTTGACTGAGGGGTTAGGAGAGAGAAATGTGCAGATTCCTTTAATTAAGGAGTAAAAAATGTACATTCTATTATACCCTTAATTAATTATGGTATAGATATTGGTTAATTTGGTATACTAAGTGTATTAAGTCAAACCTTAACATTGAAGGGTAATAAGGTTTCCTATGTGGCATAGGAATGTAAAAATCTCTTTTACAAATGAACTAAATAACTTCAGCATCTTTAGCAATTACAAACAAAAAATTCAGCACACTTCAGGCCCGTCTACTAGGAATGCTGACGAGTTTGCGTGCATGCCTTTGCTACTTCAGGCCGCCTATGCTGAAGTTACCGCAAAAAACATGGGTACCCTTGCAATTTTTTGCAAGCGGGTACATGTTAAACGTGACCACCGCGGTATAGATGCAAATGCCCTTTGGTCGCCTCCATTTAACCCTATACCTATTTTTTTTTAAAAAGTTTGAACTTTGTACTCACTTTTTAAACAACTTCAGCCCCTTTCTCCTCATCCTTCTCCTCCTTCGTTTTCTTTCTTCTTCTTCTTTTTTCTGCTGTTGTTCGGTGCTGCTATGAAACTATCAATTCATGCGATGAATGCCATAAAAGATAATGAATTTATCAGAATATATTAAAAAATAAATATAAATAATTACGTAAAGTTAGTAGACAATAATATTATGATAATTCCACGTACAAATAAAGGAAGAGTAAGTAAATTAGTATTTTTTATGATAAATTCTATTCTTTCACGTTTATTGTTTCAAAAATTGATGATAAATAATATAAAAGAATATATGGCAACTGTATTTATAGTAGTGATAATATCGAAAGAATAAGGTGATTATTTATCTAGTATGTTAGAAAGCTTTTTCAAAAACTTCAGCTTATATAGTGCTGAAATTTTTTACAAATGAACTAATAACTTCAGCATCTTTTGCTGAAGTTTTGGAAAAGCTTAATGACAAGACTAATGAACTACAAGCGACAAAAAAACTTCAGCTAATGACGTGCTACCAGTTCCTGTTACTAATGAACTAAATAACTTCAGCATCTTCTGCTGAAATTTTTGAAAAAGCTTTATGACAAAAGTAATGAATCCAGGACAAAAAAAAACTTCAGCTTATTTAGTGCTGAAGTTTTTACAAATGAACTAAATAACTTCAGCATCTTCAGCTGAAGTTTTTGAAAAAGCTTAATGGCAAAAATAATGAATCCAAGACAAAAAAACTTCAGCTTATTTTGTGCTGAAGCTTTTACAAATGAACTAAACAACTTCAGCATCTTCTTCTGAAATTTTTGAAAAAGCTTTATGACAAAACTAATGAATCTAGGACAAAAAACTTCAGCTTATTTAGTGCTGAAGTTTTTACAAATGAATTAAATAACTTCAGCATCTTCTGCTGAAGTTTTTGAAAAATCTTTATGACAAAACTAATGAATCTAGAACAAAAAAAACTTCAGCTTATTTAGTGCTGAGTTTTGACAAATGAACTAAATAACTTCAGCATCTTTAGCTGAAGTTTTTTAAAAAGCTTAATGACAAAACTAATGAATCCAGGACAAAAAACTTTAGCTAATATAGTGCTGAAGTTTTTACAAATGAACTAAATAACTTCAGCACCTTCTGCTGAAGTTTTTGATAAAGCTTTATGACAAAACTAATGAATCCAGGACAAAAAGACTTCAGCATATTTAGTGTTGAAGTTGTTACAAATGAACTAAATAACTTCAGCATCTTCAGCAATTACAAACAAAATCTTCAGCACACTTCAAGCTCGTCTATTAGAATGCTGAAGTTTGCGTGATTGTCTTTGCTACTTGAGGCCCGTATGCTGAAGTTATGCGAAAAAGTGGGTACCCTTGCAAATTTTTTTGCTAAGCAGGTACAAGTTAAAACGTGACCCAAAAAGCGAGTATAGATGCAAATGCCCCAAAGCTCTTCTGTGAAAAAATTGTTAACAGGCCCAAGCTCTGTCACGACCCCAAGTACCCCAGTAGTGATGGCGCCTATCGCAATACTAGACAAGCCAACCAAACATTACCACAACGAAATCATTTATAAAAATTATTTTCTAGTATCGAATAAGTCTCAAATCCGTCATATGAAATAGATGAATAAAACAGAATATGCGGAAAACCAGTACATAATACTAGCTAAGAGCCTCTAAATACAACACAATTGACTGAATAATACATCATAAGTCTGACATAACAGAATACTAAGATAGGAAGGAGGAAACCAGGGTTGTGAATGTCGTGCAGCTACCTTGCCGTCTCCGGTAAAGCTCTGAGAGTAATGGAAGCTCTCACTCTGATGCTCGGGCACCTGGATCTGCACACAAGGTGCAGGGAGTAACGTGAGTATGCCAACTAAGTAACTATAGTAAATAAGTCTGAGTGCAGTGACGGGCATTTAAAATCACATAAGAAGTTTCAACAAAAAGATCAAGTCAAATTCTTCAATTAAATAGCCAGTTATCTCATAAAAACTCCAGTTTTAATTCAAAATCCTTTGAAAGCATTAATTCAACATTTTTCAAAGAGGCTCAGTATAAAGTAAGAGTGAAAAACATTAAAACGTCACAGACAAGCCCCTCGGGCAAGGTATCACTCATAAGTATAGTCTCTCGGGCAAGCCTCTCAGTCACTCGTGACTCAACTCTCGTCAATCAGTACTCAAATTCAGCACTCCGACTCAATAGATATCTCATAATTATAATAGTAATAGTAATCGCTGCGGCATGTAGTCCGGTCCATAATTTATAGTCGACTACGCTCACTGGGGGTGTGCAGACTCCGGAGGGGATCCTATAGCCCAAGTGTCATATCGTGCGGCGCGCAGCCTGATTCAATATATATCGGAGTGGCGTGCAAACCGATCCATATGTATATGTGCGGCGTGCAACCTAATCCATATATATAATATCATTGCGGCGTGTAGCCCGATCCATAATAGATATATAATCTTCACCATTAGGTCCTAAACTTCTCTCAGTCATTAACCTTACGGCCACTCAGGCATATCAGTGAAAAATCAGGGAACTCAGCCAAGACAGTTTTCATATATTAAGAAATAGAGTGATGAAATAGGTCTTAAACCATTAACAGGTAAAACATGACTGAGGATATGCTTTCAAATAAAACAGAGTGAGGAAAGTAGTAAAAATACCCCTAAGGGTCTAAACAGGTCGGCACAAGGCTCCCAAACACGGTATACAACCAAACATATAATATCGATCTCTAAAATACGGAATATCATATGAATTTCAATCAAGATACGCGGCTTAATAGTGCTACGGGACGGACCAAGTCACAATCCCTACCGGTGCACGCCCATACGCTCGTCACCTAGCATGCTCATCACCTCATTTATCAAAACAATACGAAATACCGGGGTTTCATACCCTCAGGTCCAGATTTACAATGGTTACTTACCTCAAACCGGATGAAATACTACTCCGCGTTGCCCTTGCCTCTCGACTCGGCCTCAACTCGCGTCGAATCTGTCCAAAATCATAATCATGATGTCAAAATATGCTAAGGGAACGAAGCCCATGCGAAAATAATTAAATTACAACACAAATCCCGAAATTGACCAAACCCGACCACCGGGCCCACATCTCGGAATCCGATAAAAATTACATCAATAAAATCCTTATCCTCCCACGAGTCCATACATACCAATAATACCAAAATCCAACCACAAATGACCCCTCAAATTCCTAGATTAAGGTCTCCGATTTTCCAAGCCCTAAACCCCCATTTTTTGCTACTAATTTTCATAGATTTCAAGCTTAATCAGTCAAAAACCATCATAGAAACAAGTTTAGGGTCCAAAAACCTTACCTCCATGAAATCCCCTTGAAATCCCTCTTCAATTTGCTCCCTCAAGCTCAATCCCGTTTGAGAATATGATGAAATAACCAAAAATTCGCGAAGGAACCCTTATATACTTCCTGGACCAGGGTTTTTGCACCTGCGACCCATTTTCCGCAACTGCGGAGCCGCTTCTGTGGCCAGACGACCGCTTCTGCGATTTTCACTTAAATCCTCAAAACCGCACCTGCGCATAAACTACCGCACATGCGGTCTCGCAGGTGCCACCCAACTTCCACACCTGCGCCTTCAACTCTTCACACCCAATTCCTCATCTGCGGCTAGTTGTCCGCTTATGTGGTCCCTCACCTGCGGTCCCAAAGCCGCAGGTGCGGTTTTGACAGGAGCTCCAGCACTTCAGCTGCAAATTCCCAACTCCAAAACTCCCATCAACCATCCTAAATAACCCCCAGGCTCCCGGGACTTCAACCAAAAGTACGAACTATCCATACACCACCATCCAAACTTATACCAATCTTCGAAACACCTAAAACAACATCGAAACAACAAATCAACCGCGGATTCAAGCTAAAAACTCCAAAAGCTTCCGAATTCCGCTTTCGATCAAAAAGTCTATCAAATATCGTCCGAATGACCTGAATTTTGCACACACGTCACAATGACACAACGGACCTACTCCAACTTCTGAAAATCCATTCCGACCCCTATATCAAAATCTCCGCTATCAACCGGAAAACACCAAAAACCCATTTTCGCACATTCAAGAGTAAATCTACTCCGGACCTCCAAAACACATTCCAATCACGCTCCTAAGTCCCAAATCACCTCCCGAAACTATCCAAATCATAAAAACCAAATTCGGAGATCGTTTGCTCACAAGTCAGCTTCCGGTTGACTTTTCCAACTAAAAGACCAACTTAAGAGACTAAGTGTCTCGAACCTCACCAAAACCATTCCAAACTCGATACCATACAATACGACTGAACAAGACATAAAGAAGCAGAAATAGGGAAAACGGAGTGGGTAATTCATGAAACGACCGGCCGGATCGTTACAAGCTCAAACATTGCTAATTTGAGCCCACTACCCTCAAGTCTGTTTATTGAGGTTCAAAACCAGTCAAGTATGTGGGTTATCTATACTTGTCCAGTGTTTGAGAATGACGATCAAACTATGGATTTTTATTGGGCAAACATTTCACTCAGTTTTCTTAGGGCTTATAGCACATTTGTTTGGTCGGCTAAATTAATTACAATCGCTAGCCAAATATAAAAAAAAATATATGCATTGATTGTATATATAATGTGTATATTATATATTTATATGCAAAAAATTTTATATTTACATGCTATTATTGTGTGGGGGCAGCTTTATTGTGTAGTTCTCCCATCCTTTTTTTAATAAAGTTTTAATTTAAATAATTGTCCAACCAACCATTTAAATTAAAAATAACTGACGGATAATTAATGTATATACAATCGTATATAATTAATGTAATATAAATATAAATATAAATATATATATATATATATATATATATATATATATATATATATATATATTAACTAGCACTGCAAAAATACACAGAACAATATTAGTATAGTCTACCTTTAATTTAAAATAAAGTGTATACACGTAAATAAGTATTATATAATATCCTACATACAATATGAATATTGTGGAAAGAAGGCAAGTTGGGTAATAAGTGTTTCTAATTCATTCCGTTTTCTAAAGAAAGTGGAAGATGTTTCGGAATTTGATGTCTGAGAAACTCGGTGACACATTATTTTGATGATTGAGAAAATATGATAATTTTAAATTCAATGTAGTGATATGCTTTAATTGATAGAATCCCTATTTTTTACGTTCAATAATGAGTTGTAAGAGAGAGATATTAATGATGAAAAGTTATGTATAATTTTATTAAAGGTAAGATTTTAAAATAAGTTGTATTATATTTCAAGAAGTGGTTGTAAGGTATTTAAATAAGTCTTAAAAAATTTGTATTCTGTAAAAATTCCTCTTGAATTCTAAGTAGCATGTGTGCACTTCGTCAAAACTCAACAATTACTTTAGGCTATTTATGAAAATGATCCCACAAATAGCTTTTATGATTTGAAGTCACAGATTTGCAACTTTCTGGAGATTATGTGGAGCTCAATAGGTCTATAGTGTATGCAATGCAACAACAGCAGGTAGCAGGAAAAAATTATTGGGCCGCAATATGGACCCGCTAAGATAAAGTTATTGGTTAATTACACATAGTGAACTTCAGAATCATATGCGCATTCGTCAAGGCCCAGTGCAACTTTTCTTCATTCTTCCTATTTTTGTTTGGAAATTTTACCCCATATAGCAAATGTTGATATCTTATTTATTATAAATAAATACCCTTTTAAAAAATTATATCCTATAGCTACCTTTTAATTTTAGTAGTAAAATATCTATTTATAGCCACTTCCTACCTTTAAGTCATTAAATACGATGTGTATTATTTTTCTCTCCCCTCTCTCTTCCCCCTCTCCTCCTTTCTCTTTCCTCTTTCTTCTACCCCCCCCCCCCCCCCGATTTTTTCCTCCCCTGCTTTTAGAAACCCTAGCAGGGGCTATGTTCCGCCAACGACAGATCAGGCCGGCGACCACTTCCCCCTTCCTTGTTGTGTCACCCCTAACCTCCTCATTCGCCCGTCGA
Source organism: Nicotiana attenuata (assembly GCF_001879085.1). Taxonomy (NCBI): domain Eukaryota; kingdom Viridiplantae; phylum Streptophyta; class Magnoliopsida; order Solanales; family Solanaceae; genus Nicotiana; species Nicotiana attenuata. The sequence continues at coordinate 198,266 of NW_017671730.1, read as the reverse complement.
TTTCTTTCACACAGTTATGTTACACATTCTAAATTTTTCTTAGATTTTACGTTGATTGTTCATGTTTGCCTTGTGAGATATGAAGAAGTTATGTCTCTAATTTCCATTTGATCCTTTAAATTTGTGCTTCTTCAACAACTTTCTTCAATTAACCGGCAGCGACGCCCCACATGGCGGCGGCCTAGATATCGGTGGATTGGGGATGGAGTTTGGGGCTGAGGAACTTGAAGAGTCTGTTACCTTTTTTTTCATTGTATTTCAATGTATCTCACTGTATTCCATGTATTTCATTATATTCACTGTCTTTTTTTTTATTGTATTTCAATGTATCTTGCTGTATTCCATGTATTTTATTGTATTGACTGTCTCGCTGTATTCCATGAATGTATTCATATATTTTTTTAATTAATATAATTTATGTATTCAGATGTATATATGTATTCAAATATACTTGCAGTATGTATTCATATATTTTTGCACTATAGATGACCTGCTATACTTCATGAATTCAATGTATTTTTATGTATTTAATTTTACTCAATGTAATTATATGATTTCAATATATAAATCTATTTGTAAAGATACCACTAAAAAATATTTTAGTAAAGATACCACTAAAAAAAAGAAAGGATGGATTGAATCTCTTAAGATTGCTCTATTTTTGGGGTGTTTTTCGGCTGAGAATCTTTTCTATAACCGGACATACAAAATCTTTGTGTTATAATTGAGTTTGTTGAGTTATATTAGGAGTCTATCGCGTTAATTGATTCACTTACCATTTTTAAACAGCTAAAGACCCTTTTTTCGCAAAAATCCGTTACTGTATTCACGAATACAGCTCGCGGATACAGTCGAATACAATCTCTGCTTAGCTGGCCTCCCATGTTTTTCGCCCAGTGTTGCTACTATATTCATGAATACAGTAGCAAAAATAAATCAAATACAGTCTATAACAACTGAAAACATAGCTATAGGAAGTAATTTAGTAAATGGTAGCTATAACAAGCTAATAATCACTAAACATAGTGATTTCTGAAAATTTCTCTTTTTGTTTAGTGGTGAGGTAACATCATCGATCTATTCATAAACTTATTTACCTTAATTTCATTACCGCAAGTAGGAGTGGCAAGCGGGCGGGTCGGATTGCCAATTGTTCAGGTCGAGATGGGTAATAAAAAAAATAATAAATTATCCGACATGACCCATATTTAATACGGATAAAAAATGGGTTAACCGGCAGATAATATAGGTAACCATATTATCCATGACTCCTTGAATATGATCACTTTTGGGACAATTCCTAGTCTCCCAAAATTGAGGAACCCCCAATTTGAGATTTTACAAATGTAAAAGTTAAACACATTAGTTATCCATTGGTTATCCATTTTCTAAATGGATAATATGGTTCTTATCCATATTTGATCCATTTTTAAAAAGTTTATTATCCAACTCATTTTTAGTGGATAATATGGGTGGGTAACTGTTTTGTTTTAACCATTTTGCCACCTCTAACCGGAGTAGTGAATACTTGTAACCGGAGTAAACAAGATATCAACCTAAAAAGCTTATTAGGCCTCCTCTTTTTTCATGACACTAAAAAAAGGGCAGCCCGGGGCACTAAGCTCCCGCTATCCGGGGGTCCGTGGAAGAGTCAGTCCACAAGGATCTATTCTACGCAGCCTTATGACTAACGGTGTTCATGGTTCGGTTTGGATCAGTTTTTCCCTAAAAAGAAACCAAACCAAGTAAGTCGGTCTTTCAAATATTAGAACCAAACCAAACCAATTAAGTCGGTTTTTTCTCGATTCGGTTTAAGCCGATTTTTCGGTTTTTCGGTTTTTTCGGTTATTTGTCGGTTTTTTCTTAAATATAAGACATACACTACCAAACACATATTCCGGAGACCACATTTTCAACGTAACACTATCAAATCAATTGCCCTTTGAGAAATCTATTATTTACCAAGATATATTGATGATAATTGAATCAAATAGTGATGAATACTCAATTAAAAATATATTATTTTTAACACGAAATGGATTCTTACACTTAACAAAAGAAAACTACCAATCAAACTAGAATGTAAAGGTAAAGAACTATACTAAAAGTGCAAACTATTAACATTTACCATTAAATTTTTGAAACTTTATATAAAAATATACATATATATAGGTGTAATAATAAATTTGAAATAGTTACTCCTATTGTCGATTTGGTTTGGTTTTTTTCTGATTAAAACCAAAACCAAACCAAATTGGATCTGTTTTTAAAATTCAAACCCAAAACCAAACCAAACCAGAAAGTATCAGTTTTTTTGGTCGGTTTTGTTTGGTTTTCGGTTTGGTTCGATTTTTCGAGTTTTTATGAACACCCCTACTTATGACATCACATGATATTCAAGAAAATCTCTTCTACTTAAGTATACACGCAGAGCTTATCCGGATTAGTTATTCTCCTAGGATAAGTTTAATTATAAGTCACATCTAATGCTACTATGAACTACTAAAGCAGTATCCTCATGATAAACTATTAAATACAAGGATATATCAAGAACTTACCTTTCTGATTTACATCCCTTTAGAAAAGCTTCATTAAAGATATAAAGAAAGTGCAAAATGATGGTGCAAGTTGTTCTCAACAAATTAACCATAATGAAAATTTTCGATTCTATTTTGTGATGAATAGAGTAATTTGTAACGCGGATTTGCACAAAAATATATTTAAAAAATATTCAGGGGCTCGAGAAAATCTCTGTGGAAGTGTTTTCTGAAAAGTCTTAAACAAAAAGCTTTTGGACACTTGTTACTTTTAAGAACATTTTTCTTCTCACAAAACCCGCTTAACAAAGTTGCTTTTAGAAACCAAAAGGGTTTCGATCAAAATTTCTCGAGAATATTTATTTTTCTTTTTGAAGGAAATTAACAATCACATTGCAAAAAATTTCAAATAAGTCCTAGCTTTTACAAAGACAGAGCACTGCTGTTGACGTGTGAGGGGGAATAGAGCTATTCATGTAACAAAAGACTAGTTGGGAAACTCCATATATCAACCCATGTGAATTCACAACGTAAACTTGACGGTTTAATCTTTTTGTTTTTACTTTTGCACCCACCGCACCTTTAAATTTATGAGTTCAAAGCGTAATATTTATTATAATTTTAATAATTCTAACATATATTTATCTAAGATCAGTATAAAATGCTGACTTCAACTAAACACATACTTACATTATAGCTACCTCAACCAAAAGTATGAGAAGTTTTTCTTCGTTAGTGAGACAGGGCAAGACAACAAAACTAGCTACCTCAATTTTCCGAATTAGGACGACTTGACTCTTCGAGTCTTGAAGATTGAATGTTTAGACTTTAAGTGTTACGTGAAAAATAGGTAACGTCCAAATGGTCGGCAGCTTATGATTGAGATGTTGAAATATTTGCTTGGTGCTATAAGCTCTGCACGGCACATAATAAAAGAGAAATAATGAAGAAAAACATCACATGGATAGGATCTATATTGTGCCGCCTGAATTAATTGCTTAAGACAAAGAAAGAAAGAAAGACGGTTCATAAAATTGACAACAACAAATGGAGATAGTCACCGTCTAATGACTGTTGAAGCAACGGAGATTTTAATAGAAAGAATTACAAAAAAATACACATGACTTTACACCATAATAAAAAATGGCCCATATTTTTAAGTTTTATCCTATCTAGCCTAAATTGTACATATTTTGAAAGCATTAGGAAATTCAAAATCTGTGTTCTTACAACCATTGCTTCTAAAAGCTATGAAGTTAAATCTCACAACCATTGCTTTCACTCTCTGTTCTTCTCACATCTTCTACATATGCTTCAAGGGGCCGTATATTTTTTGCTTCTCCCCTTATTTGCAATGTCAGAAAATTGAAGAGTAGAAGTCCACCATTGAAGGCCATTCAAAGCTTTGCTTTCGAAAATAGGATTTTTTGAGTTTGTTAGTGTTTGGATTGTGTGTTGTTCCAATTGATTGAAAATATCAAAAGGAGTTCAAAATTTAAATTTGAAGTGATTTGGAGTAGATTTGAGCAAGATTTGTGTTAAATTTCAGAAAAGACGCAAGGTAGAAGACGAAGTCAGTTTTTGTATAATTTTGTATAATCTTGTATAAAAGTGTATATGAGTGTATAAACACATCTTATACACTATTATACACTTTTATACACCTTTATACAAGCGTCTGTAGACGAACTTCTTCCATGATTTTCAGTTACAATTCTTGTTCAAAACCAGTCCAAATCTTCATTAAATGACTTCAAATTTTATATACAACCTCCTTATACTATTTCTAACAAGTCTAAATAACACCCACTCTAAATTTCTCACAAATCAAATTCGAAATTTAAACCCACATATTTAAGCTTGTTAAAAATCTAATTTTCACCACCCAAATGGATTTGGTTTGTTGAACTATATTCGAATCACAGTTACTGATTCAAAAATTAACTTAAAAGCTTGAGCAATCTTTTTTAAAAATTAAATAGTAATTTCGAGAATCTATTGGAGTTGAATGTTGTGTAGTAGCCTATTATTTTTGGGCTAGTCGGTTGTAAATTAAAATATGGGCTATAAAATTGAAAAGTAGGAGTCCAGTTATTTTTATGTGAAATTTTCCCACTTTAATATTTGTACTGGATTCTTATGCCGTCACACATTAAAACATACATACTTTTCTTCGCCTATAATACGAGTTGCACTCTCTTCTTGCTTGTGGTACATTGCCATACCCTCTTACCTAAGGCATACCACCTTAATTAAGTACACATATACGGTTGTCTCTTAGCTAGAGTACAAGCCGAACCGAAAAATCGCATCAAACCGAAAAATCAAATCAAATCGATTAAAAAACTCATGAGATTCGGTTTGATTTGATTTGATATTGAGTAATGTCTTCTTCTTGCGTAATCATCTTGAGGTAGAAGTCCATTCTTCCAAACTCTTTGGGACTAAACTTGTCATCCGTTTTTATTTTCTTTTATCAAAAGAAGAAGAAGAAAACAAACTAAGAACAATAGTTGTGGTAAAATGAAAAAAAAAAAGGATAAAAACCATATTATCCACTTAAAAAATGGATACCCAATAAATAACTAATGAATTTAACTTTTATATTTGTAAAGACTCAAAATGAGGGTTCCTCGAGTTTGAAAGACTGAGAATTCTCCAAAAAGAGATAATATTCAAGAAGCCATGGATAATATGGATATCTATATTATCCGTCGGTTAACCCATTTTCTATTTGTATTACATTTGGGTCGGGTTGAATAATTTATTCGTTTTTTCATTGCCCGTTTTCGACTCGTCTATATCCGACCCGACCTGCCCGTCTGCTACCTCTAAATAACAACAATAAAATAATAACAACGATAACACATCTTCTAATATTGAGCATATTTTCATATATTTTAAATATTAATTTACTCTCGATTTTAGTATTTACCGTCCTTTGATGGGTTCTATTGTTAAATATGATAAAATATTGATTTTACACGACTGATTACACAAATAGGATCTTTTGAACCTACCGAATAAGCCATAATTAAAAAATGTCTTGGTACTTTCGGTATACGGTTAAGATCGGGCCTACCCGATTTTACTATTTGATTGAGATAAGGAATTGCATCGAGGGTCAGCCTCGTAGTGGATCAGACCAGAGCACGAGGACAAGGTATCGAGTTCGAGATTCGAGGTGCCTGTCGAGATCGAGGCCAACAAACGATCGAGACCAAATATGGCAGACTTCGAGCAAAGCGCAATAACGGAAAAACGAGATATCCGTGACCGATCGAAGTTCACTGAGGAAATCCCGGAGCAGATCAAATCAAGGGAGATTGTTTAGGCTAATCATGGGATTTACTTCCGTAATTAGAATTGTACTATAGATAGGATTCCTCTACTATATAAAGATGGTTCTAATCATTTTGTAAACATATTACATTCAGGCATATCAAAGCAATACAATATTCTTGTATACGGTAAAATCGTGTGCCCCCGATTTTGCGGGCCCGAAGGCCCGCCACGAGGAACAGAAGACTCGCGTCGAGGAATACACTCACTATGGACCGAGTTCGAGTCCGAAGGCCGAACATGAGGATCGAAGATTTAAGTGCTCGAGGAACATCGGGGACCAGTGTGATCAACCCCGAGATGACGCCGTTATAAGTTTGTAACAGAATGAGCAAGATTCCTACCACGTCCCCAAGATCATGGCGTAAATTCCGAAATAGATTTGTACTAATCCCTACTAGGCGGTTAGACAGCTGTCCCAATAGGATTCTTTTCTGTAAATAGAAATGTACCTTATTTAGGGTTCCCCCATTATATAAAGGGGACCCTAATCATTTTTAACCATCATTAATCATTTTGGCAAAGAATATACTCTCTTACTTTTTGGCTCATATTTCGTCAAAATCATCTCTTTACTTAATTGTTCTTGCTTTATTGTTCTTAACCAACCTCGAGGCCACCTTAGCTCGAGGTCGAGATTGTCTCGCATGCTGGTTTGATTCTACTTGTTCCTTTTATTTACATTCTAGTTTTTTTGGTTATTAATTAGTATTGAACTAAATCACATATCTTTAAAACCATAAATCAGATTTAATTGTTACTCATATTTTCGAGGTAAACAGTTTGGCGCCCACCGTGGGGCTAAAGATAATAGTGATTATTTCAGTACTGATTCTGATAACACACGTTATTTTCACACTTTTTCTTGTTAAGAATTTTTGTTCTCAGGATAAAACATGTCAAACACACAAAACGCACCCGTACACGGTGATGAGGGTCTTGGATTTCATGGAGAAAATAATAATATAGGGGTCGGTGTGCCACCGATTAACCCTGGGGAAGCACCTAATGGGGAACCAATCGATGTTAGTTCGCACATTGCTTTGGATGCGGATTTAGGCGTAGACCCTGGAGGAAGTGTACGCAGGGAAGTCTGATCTGGTGGCCAAGGAACACAGGGTATAGGAGATGTTGATACCCAATTTTTTCCTCATATTTTTTAAATATATATATACCTTCAAAATAGTGCATATGCACCATCACCTGATTTATAAACATATACAAGCATTTTTTATAATTTTCTACAATTTTTAAAGGCTTTAAATCAATTTATTCCTGCATTTTTGATATATAAATACTCATTAATTACCTCACAAATTATTTTATAATGATTTTATCACCTGATTTCATCATTTACATCCATATCAGGTTTTAAATATTTTTAGCATATTTGTCATAATTATATTTGCATTTTTAAAGGCTAAAACTGCAAATTTGCAATAATAGCCTATATGTATTTATAACTACTTTATTTATGCCAAAATAATCTTTTTATACTTTTATAGTGTTACATAACTATTTTTATTTGCTTTTATGTACAAATGATATTTTTATTATTTATTTATTATTTTTTACAAATTATTTACTAATTTAATTTGGGTATTTAAAATTTGGCCTCTAATTGCAACCAATTTCGGACCCAAACCCACTTACACCAGCCCAATTACCCCTGGCCCAATTACCTTACTACCCGACGCAGAACCCCCTTTAATCATGACCGTTGATCTCTGAGATCAACGGTCCACATTACACCTGCCCGTTTTAACTAACCAAACCCCCTAAATCCTCTCTTCTCTTCTCTGCCCTAAAACCTAGCCATCTCCCCTAATCTCCTCCCCTAATCCCACCAGACATGGGATTCCCTAGTGGTTTCTTACCATATCTCACCTCTCTTTGGTACTGGGACTTTCTATATACCGCTTGCCTATACATGGCAAGCAGATCTCTTCAACCTTGAACCTAAACGGTTCAACTTCTGGACCTTTTTCCGTCTTTTTTACTCTCTTATGGTATGGATTTCCATGAATCTATGAGTATCTTCGTGATTTTTCCTACTTGCCCTAAAACTAGGGTTTTAGATCTCTCTAGATCTAATCAAATCCAGTTTGATTCTTTAATTATTTTGCTAATATTTCCGTCTACATGACTACATGCATCTTATTATGACCCTTTGCTTATTATTTCCGCCGATTTTTACTTTCCCTAAATTTGGATTTTTTGATTCTTCAAAATCGAACCAAATCTGGTTCGATCCTAATTATTTTGTTAAAATCTCTGTCTACAGTCTATATGCATCTCTTTGCTTGTTATTCCTGCCGATTTTTTATATTTTGCCTAAATTAGGGTTTCAAACTTTTCTTTTCTTATTAACTGTTAAGTGCTTTCCTTTCTAGTATTTTGACTAATTATTTCCATATTTGTGTGTTCAATTTTAGTGTTATTTAAACCCTTCACCCATTCCCCTTTAGGACAGACTTGAAAATCATTATAATCTCACTAGCTCTCAACTTTACTCTGTTATTTCTCATTCTGTGGTCTTGGCCGACTGAAAGCCAAGGCCATTAATTTTCTGTCTTTTGCTCTTCATTGACGATTCAGAACACTGTGGTTTTTGTGCTTTTTTCTTGCATTTCTCTTTTGACTGGTAAGTTACTTAAACTTCTGCACTTGCATCCTGACATATCCTGATTTATATATGTTATTCTTCACGAATCCATAATCCAATGTGCATACGAGAAATGTTTAGGCATTATCTTTGTTAAGTTGTGTATGTCTTGGTCTTTTGGACCTTTATTCGGTCCTAATGCTGCTTGTTTTAAGATTCTTCACGCCTGACCTAAACCCTCTTAAGTTTGTTTAGCTAATGCATGCTGGAGTGCTCCTGTATGCAACTTTGTTAGTCTTGCACTTGCCTTAAATTTGTTAAGTTCATATTAGTCAACTGGTCAATACCTGAATGTCTAGATTACTGATCAACCTGAGTCTGTTTTCCTACTCTACTTTGAGTTCTTGCAATCATTGCTTCACAGTTGTAACAATTTGTGACTTGCTTCCTTGTTAATATGTCTCTCAGCATGTCTTTGACTCACCTGATTCCATGTTCCTTCAGTGATTACCTGACTCTAGGGTAGTTATCAAATTTGTGTTTTTCTGTCATGTCTAAATGCTATTTTGCTAGCTTTCTTTTGTTACTGGGATATATACTTAGCATGAATTGGACCTTTTAGGTTTTAACTTGTTTGGTATTATGTATCTGTGTATGACAATCTTTGTAAATCCTACAAACTTGATTCTCCCTAACTGTTTCAACATGATTTAGCCTATGTATTGTTTTGCAAAATGTTAAACCTGTTTCTAAGTCTTGTTGACCTTCTGCCCAACTGCTATGTGTTTTTTTAAACTTTTCTATGTCTGCTTCCTAAAACTAAGTACATCTTTTCAAATTCTCTCCCTTAACCATTTCCCACTCTCTTTCATTTGCCACCTATGCTATTCTAAAAATCTTCATTCTTAGCCGGCTGAATGCCAAGGCTATTTAGGTTCTATCCTTGACCTCCCTAGTGTAAGCACTGCTCGAGGTCCATATGAGACCCTTGTGAACTCTGACACACTAGCATTTGGCCCCTAGTCTTTCTTGAACTGTTTTTGATCAGTTTCTCTGGTGTGAGCACTGCCCTGGGTTCTCGAAGCCCTTGGGAACTCTGACACACTAGAGATTTGGGTCCTGTATGCTTATGCTTGAAATATGGGTGAATCACTCACCACTGTTCATGTTGTACCTATGAACATGGGTTTTGGAGATGCTACGAGTTGAAGTCCTGGTTTGTCCAGGTGTATTTGGGCCTGTTGTAGGCTCCCTATAGTTGCTTGTTTTGTAATTCATTCAGTAAATTTTGGTTTGTAATAATTATTTGTAATAGCGATTCTGGGGTATTAGTAAAAAATGGAACAGGGTTCGTATTTTATTATTTGCTATAAAGTGGGGTAGAAATCCTGCCTATAGGGTTAATGCTATGTTGTTGAATTTTGTGTATTAGAAATCATGCCTATAGGTATCCTATTATGTTTAGCCATTATATGCTAGCAACCATGTCCATAGGCTCAATGTTTGGTTCTATTATGTTCTGTTACAGACCATGCCTATAGAAACAGTATGATCCAATATGTGTATGAATTCCTGCTTACATACTGTTCAGATTATAGAAATCATGCCTATAGGATTTAAAACTTGGAGAATGCACTCATGAATCTGTTCAATCGTTTATTATGCTATTATCCTCACTAGAAATCACGCCTATAGGATCTAAAATCAAGTCAAACCGTATAAAGCATGCCTATAGGTTTGAATCAGTTTAATTATCGTTTCTGCCCGTTTGTTCATAAATTTTACCAAACATTGCGCTGTCACTCTCACTAGAAAACATGCCTATAGGATTCAATAAATAATTCTAGATCGGTTTTTGTGACCTGCCACTGTCTACAATTGCATAAATCACCTAGATATCATGCCAATAGGTTTAACTGCTTACAATGTATTATCAGTAGGCAACGCCGTAGTCTTTCAGAAATTGCATTAAGAAATTGGCTTCTATATATGAAACTCCCTGCCCATCAAAATCCAGAATCACATAGAGGTCATGCCTATAGGATTCAATAACTTTAATTAGTCCAAAATCTGCAACTTTCAAAATGCTGAATGTGTTCGCGTGCATTCGTTGTCAATGTGTACAGGCTAACTTGAGCCCTTAAGTGCTTTTATATGAAGTCCAACTTGTTTTGCATGTCGATTAGTTTTATCATTTTGAGCAGCTTAAGTTGAAGTCTAGTACTACCTAAATAGAGGTCCAAAGCCTCCTAGACCATAGGCATGGGATGGGTAGTGTACGCATAAGGCACGGTTTAGAATCAACTAGTGTGCTTTAGGTAACAACTTAAAGATAGTAATCGGGTAGCAGGAGATGATAGTCTGTACCCGCTGAATAATATGAGTAACACCCCATCTTGAGGGAGTTACAAAGTATTATTTATATTGCACGGGATGATCCTTTAGGCTAATAAATTTAGGACATCCCCCCCACCTTGCCTTGCAATCAATTATCTTTGTTTAATGATGAACTTCCCAGATTCCTTGTTTTTCTTATCTTTGATGACATAGACTAATTCATATAATTAAGTTTGGCCGGGACCCACAGTTGTGGACCTCGAAGAGTGCCTAACACCTTCTCTTCGAGGTAATTTCGAGCCCTTACCCGATCTTTGGTGACGTAAACTGGTTAATTAGAGTTATCTGCAAATAGGTGCCCTAACGCACCTTAATCCGTTAGGTGGCGACTCTCTCTTTTAAAACCCTTCATTTAAAAGAGTTGTCATATGTCAAAACCCGATTTCGCGAGAAAAAGGGGCGCGACAACATGGCGACTCTGCTGGGGATATTTTTAGGCTCTTGCCATAAATGAATTTGATCTTTGTGAATTAGTCTTCCCTAATAAGCGTATCTTTGTTATCTTGCTGTTACCTAAATCTCCCGCTCCCATTTTCCCTTTTATTGCTATGTGCATATCCTTTTCCCTATTTCCCCTTTTTATGAACTCATATGCAACTCTTTATTTAATTTAATTACAACATGTGTTTTATCATATCTCTCCCTGACCCTTACCCCTTTATTTGCTTTATTACAATTCTTTCATTATGCTGAGTAACTTCTTCCCTATTTTTCTTTCTTTCATGTCTTTATGTTTATTCAATACTGCATTTATTGCTTTCAACACGCAAAAATACTTGACAACGTGTTATTTTATCTTTGCATAAAAAATGTTCCACATCATATTCCACTCGTGCGTATTAATACCATAGCAGCACTTAATGAGTGTCCGCGCTCTTCCTAAACCACCCTTTAAATTTGGAAAGGCTTATTTGCGGTAAAACTAGTCGATCAGCAGTGCAATTGACGGTTCTGTGACTTTCCCTCTGAAGTTGTCCGCTTGAGGGTACCAGTCTAGACTCTTCTAGAAACCCCATTCTAAATTCAACTGTGCATGCATCATTTCTAAACCTAGTATGAGTTAGAACGCTATCCGCGCAATAACTCGTTAAGACAAGCCTTGTCCAAAGTCCGCTGGGATTTTCGTAATCCCAATGGACACAATGACGATCTGTGCATTATTTGGAGAAAGCATGCCAATATGTTGATCATTAACGTGTAAATAGCCAAATCTGGAGAGGGAAAAGGCTAACTCTACTTGTTTTGCAGAAATGAGGCACGAAGTCCCCAGGTCCGACATGATTCAAAATATCCCACCTTTGCTGCTGTCTGCTGCTGGACATACGCGACCTGGGAAACCTGATTGATGGAGCCAAGAAGTCCAAGCATGGCGAAGGTCCATCTGGGACCAAATAGATTAGGAATTATGTTTTACTTGCTTTCTAGACTCGTTTTAGGCTTTGGTTGTAATAAGGCAAATGTCATTAGTGACTCTTTATGATTGTTGTCGTTTTAGTAGAAATTTTGTTTATTTATCACATTAATGAAATGACACAGTTATTGGCATCAGTTTTCTCCAAATCTATATGTCGCTTAGGCCTACCTCGAGCACAATGAGGTCCCCAAGTTAGGACGCGAATTCATAATTCTGCAATATGTGTTTAAATACCGCAAAAAACCTTTTAATACCCCTCACTGGCTTGTTTACTTTTTGTTTTTCTTTTCTTTACTTGTTTATTCCCATCCCCTAAGGTTGGTTCGTGCATATTGACATCATCAGCATATCATACCAGATCAAGAGGTCCTCCACCTCCTCCCCCTCCTCCTCCAAACGATCCTAAGAGCAAAGGAAAGGCCAGAATGGACGATACAAGCAATATCAGGAAAGACAACGCCACGCGTGAAGACAATGCTGAAACTTCAGATGGTCGAAGCACTCCAGCACCAAATGACTTGGTTTCGCGACTGGAGCAAAAGATACTAGAGTTACAAGGGAAACTTGAGCAGGTCCGGAACTTGGCAAACCTCTCCCTCAGCTTGAACGTCCCCAAAATCAACCAACAAAACACCAAAAACCCATCACCTCCCTAAAACACACCGAACTAGCATCCACAATATCCTCCCGCACCTTACTAATATGTCACACCGCCTCAAAATCCCAATCCTCCACCAGTACCAACTCCTCCACAACATCATCATCAACCAACCCAGTATCCACAAACCACTACCTATCATACTCCTCAAAACGCACCACAACCTATTCCCGACCCCATATATGTGGAAACCTTACCCCACACTCCACAACAAACCCAATACATACCTGAATCCGCCGAGAAGGACCTGCTCATCAAAAATATGGTAGAAGAACTTAAGAAGCTCACAAGTCGAGTCCAAGGTGTCAAAGGGGGTAAAGGCATTGAGGGATTGAACTATGAGGATCTGTGCATTCAGCTGGACGTAGAACTGCCAGAGGGTTACGAACCTCCTAAGTTCAAGATGTTTGACGGAACAGGTTACCCAAAGGTGCATCTAAGGACATACTGTGACAAGCTCGTAGGAGTTGGAAAGGATGAAAGGATTCACATGAAATTGTTCATGTGGAGCCTCACTGGAGACGCCCTATCTTGGTACATCAGTCAAAATCCAAAGAAATGGGTTAGTTGGGTAAACATGGCATCAGATTTCATGGATCGGTTTAGGTTTAATATAGAGAATGCACTAGATGTCTTCTATATCAAGAATCTCAAGAAGAAGCCAACGGAGACTTTCCCCAAGTATGCTACTCGGTGGAGATCGGAAGCTGCAAAAGTAAGGTCGGCATTGGAAGAAGAGCAGATGAATAAGTTCTTCGTCAGAGCTCAAGATCCACAATACTATGAAAGGTTGATGTGTTATTGAAAACCATAAGTTCTCTGCCATCATTAAATTAGGAGAAAGAATAGAAGAGGGAATTAAAAGCGGAATGGTGAAAAACTTTGAGGCACTCCAAGCTACAAACAAAGCCTTGCACTCAGGAGGTATCTCTAAGAAGAAAGAGGTTAGTGCAGTAATGGTAGCCCAGGGTCCGAAATCTCCCCTCACATACCAAACACCACCACCCGCATATCAGCCTTCACCTCCTAGATACCAAAAACCCACTGCCACCTACCATACTTATAACACACAACCTCCATATTAGCACTCACCACCACCAGCCCGCCAAAACTAGCAGAAACCAAGATCAAATTTTGATCGTAGACCACCCAGACAATACACTCCTATCGCTGAACCCATCGATCAGCTTTATGAAAGAGTGAAGGCTGTCGGTTATGTCATCCCCATTACCGCTGTTGCTACGGAAAACTCTTCTCAGTAGGTTAATAAAAACAACACATATGCCTATCACTCTGGCATGAAGGGACACACTATTGATGAATGTCGCACTTTGAAGGATAAGATCCAGATACTGATTGACACCAAGGTTATACAAGCGAAAGAGGACGCACCTAATGTCCGTAATAATCCCCTCCCGGATCATAGGGGTGAGGGGGTAAATGTGATAGAAACTGATGAAGAATGGGATCCAGAAGGATCAATTGGACTCATTCGTGAAGGGGATGAAACCACAATACCTCCAGTCACTCTCACACCTATTATAGTGCAAATTCAGTCACCAATTGTGGTTGAAATAGCCACGCCAACTCTGTTTGATGTTAAAACAACAATGCCCTCAGTCGCACCAGCTCCGTTTGAGGTGGAAGTGACCACACCCTTCACTGTGACCGCAGCACCCACACCGTTTTTTAATTCCAATGCTATACCATGGGACTATGCTGTAGAGGTGAGAAGGAAAGGAAAAGGGAAAATAGAAGAAGTCGCACAAGGCATGACTAGGACCAGTAGGGTTTACACACATGAGCATTTGGGAGGAACAAGTAAAGAAGCCGCCCCCAAATAACCTATCATTGAAACCGGCCCAGTTGATGTTTGGACAAAGGTACAAGCAAGGGAGTATTCTGTAGTGGACCATTTGAACAAACCCCATCTCAGATTTCCATTTTGTCGCTGCTACAGAATTCCGAGACGCATAGGAATGCATTAATGAAAGTATTAAATGAAGCTTACGTGCCCAACAACATCACCAGTAGAGAGATGGACAACATGGTAGGGAAAGTATTTGAGAGCCACAAGATCACCTTTCACGAAGACGAACTACCACCTGAAGGACTAAGTCACTACAGGGCACTACACATCACAGTACAGTTCGAGGACAAATTCATCGCCAGAGTCCTTATAGATGGGGGTTCGAGCCTCAATATTTGTCCATTGACTACTCTAAAAAGGTTGGGTAAAGATTTCCATGAGATACGAGCAGGGAGTATGAATGTGAAAGCATTTGATGGGTCTCAAAGGGCCACAATTGGAGAAACCAACCTTTGTTTGTAGATGGGCCCGGCTTGGTTTGATGTTGAGTTTCAAGTATTGGACATATTTTCTACGTACAATCTTTTGTTGGGACGACCTTGGATACATGTTGCTGGAGCTGTAGCTTCTACGCTACATCAGGCTGTGAAGTTCGAATGGAACCATCAAGATGTGATCATTCATGGAGACGGAAGTAATCCCATCTACAACAATTAAACTGTTCCGGTTGTCGAGAATAGAAGGAAGTAGGGTGGAGAAACGTACCATCGCATCGAGCGTGTCAATGCAATAGAGAAAGATAAGTGGTGGAGTAATAAGATCGAAAGCATGCTGTTATGGACAGGGTATGAACCCGGTAAAGGTCTCGATAAGAATCTCCAGGGTATCGCTAAGCCAATACAACCAAAACATCACGGTACCACCTTTGGACTTGGGTATCAGTACACCTGGTAGGAGTATGATGATTGGTCGCCGCTATGGTGTGGCCCCTATTACCCTCTTGAACAGCCAATACCGCATCTGCACCAGACATTTCAACAGACTGACGTGATATGGGGATCTGAAGATGATGAGGCTTTAGCTGGCCTAAGGGATCTGTTTTTGGATGATGAATACATGGACTGCAATGCAATAGTTGAGGGGGAGGAGGAAGAAGAACTCACCATTCAGACCATAGAGAAGGGAGCTGTTCTCAAGAATTAGACTGCTGCACCATCTTGGGCCCGTCGAGTTCTTGGCTAGCCTGAAAATTAGCATGATCTGTTTTCAAAAGCCATTTTAATCATTTAAGATATTTCCAATATTTTGTTTTAAGACGCATTTTGTTTTGAAATAATTGCTCGAGTCATCGAGCCGTACCTGTTTTGATATTTTCGAGATTTAATTAATGCATTGTTATTTTACTATTTGTTATTATCTTTTACATTTTTTCTCTACAACATTATTATTACTTATCCTGATGAACCAATGACTGTGACATGTAATGAGACAACGCAACATAAGGATAGTGATTCAGAAGAAGTAGAAGAAGAAGATATAATCCCTGAGGAAATTGTCCGAGGAGTTGAGAATTTTGAGAATAAGCCTAAGTCTAACCTGGACGAAACTGAGATTGTCAACTTGGAAGATTCTGAAACAGTCAAAGAAACCCGCATAAGTATCCATTTGTCACCATCAGAAAAAGAAGAATACGCCCGTTTTCTGAAGGAGTATGAGAACATTTTCGCATGGTCTTATGATGATATGACTGGTTTGAGCACATCCATAGTGGCTCATAAACTACCTACCGATCCGATGTGTCCGCTTGTAAAACAGAAACTCAGAAAGTTCAAGCCTGATATGAGTCTGAAAATCAAAGAAGAAGTCACCAAGCAGATCAAAGCAAAAGTTCTCAGAGTGGTCGAATATCCTACTTGGTTAGCCATTATTGTGCCAGTTTTGAAGAAGGATGGGAAGGTCAGAGTATGTGTCGACTATCGAGATTTAAACACAGCAAGTCCCAAAGATGACTTCCTATTACCTAATATACACATACTGATTGACAACTGTGCCAAGCATGAACTCCAATCCTTTGTGGATTGCTTCACGGGATACCATCAAATCTGGATGGACGAGAAAGATGCCGAGAAAACAGCCTTTATCACTCCGTGGGGGATATATTGTTATAAAATGATGCCGTTTGGCCTGAAAAATGTTGGAGCCACTTATATAAGAGCCATGACGACCATTTTTCATGACATGATTCACAAAGAAATAGAGGTGTACATGGATGACATCATCATAAAATCTAGAAGAAGCGCAGATCATATAGCAAATTTAAGGAAATTCTTTAATCGGCTTCGAAGGTACAATCTGAAACTGAATCCTGAAGTGTTCTTTCGGAGTCCCTGTTGGAAAATTGCTAGGTTTCATCGTCAATTTCCAGGGGACTGAATTGGACCCTTCAAAGGTCAAATCATACAAGATTTTCCACCTCCGAAGAGCATGAAAGATGTGATGAGCTTCTTGGGGCGTCTCAATTACATCAGCCGATTCATAACACAATCAACCGTGATCTACGAGCCAATTTTCAAAATGTTGAAGAAAGATGCTGCAACAAAATGGACTAAAGAATGCCAGAAAGCCTTTGACAGAATCAAGGAATACCTATCCACACCACCAGTCTTGGTCCCGCCGGAACCTGGTAGACCTTTGTTACTCTATTTGTCAGTACTAGATGGAGCTTTCGGTTGTGTTTTGGGACAACATGATGAGACAGGAAGAAAAGAGCAGGCCATATATTACTTGAGTAAGAAGTTCACACCCTATGAAGCACGATATTCTTTGCTGGAACGTACCTGTTGCGCCTTGACGTGGATAGCTCAGAAATTGAGGCACTACTTCTGTGCCTACACTGCATACCTCATATCAAGGATGGATCCCCTTAAATACATTTTTCAGAAACCAATGCCTATAGGGAAACTAGCCAAATGGCAGATATTGTTGAGTGAGTTTGATATCGTCTATGTGACTCAGAAGGCGGTCAATGGACAAGCATTAGCAGATCATCTTGCAAAAAATCCTGTGGGAGGGGAATACTTATCGTTGAAAACGTATTTTCTCGATGAAGAAGTGTAGTTCGTAGGAGAAGATATTACCGAAACCTGTGACGGTTGGAGAATATTCTTCGATGGAGCTGCAAATTTCAAAGAAGTAGGTATTGGAGTAGTTTTGGTGTCAGAGACAGGTCAACATTATCCGCTATCCACGAAGCTCAGGTTTCCATGCACCAACAATGTGGCAGAATATGAGGCTTGCATCATGGGGCTCAATTTGGCCATCAACATGAATATACAAAAGTTGCTGGTTTCCGGTACATCAGGTTGAAGGAGAATGGGCTATAAAGAATACTAAGATACTACCATATCTATATCATGTGCAAGAGTTGATGAAGAGGTACACGAAGATAGAATTCAAACATGTTCCGAGAATCCAGAACGAGTTCGCAGACGCACTGGCTACTTTATCTTCCATGATACAGTATCCAGATAAGAATTTCATCGATCCCATTCCAGTAAGGATCCATAGTTAGCCAGCTTATTGCGCTCATGTTGAAGAAGAAACAAATGGAAATCCATGGTACCATGATATCAAGGAATACTTGGCAAAAAGAGAATACTCGGAGCATGCAGATCATACTCATAAACGCACGCTCCGGAGATTGTCCAGTCATTTCTTCCAATGTGGAGGAATTCTGTATAGAAGGACTCAAGACCTAGGTTTATTATAGTGTGTTGATGCCAAAGAAACTTCCAGATTGCTCGAGGAAATACACGTTGGAACTTGCGGGCCACACATGAATGGTTTTGTTCTAGACAAAAAGATATTAAGAGCAGATACTTTTGGATGACTATGGAAATAGACTGCATCAGGTATGTCCAAAAGTGTCACCGGTGCCAGGTACATGCAGATATGTATATGGTGAAATCAGTGGGGCCGATTTCGTGGCCATTACGACGTTCCATAGATACGCCTGCTAGGGCTCGAGGTAGACTCGAGATGTAGCCTCAAAGGATTTGTAGACGATGAACTCCGATGCAGCACAGATCGGTAGGTATGATGGAAAGATGGGGGTTCCCTAGGCACTTGATTAAAGCTGGCAAAGTCTAGTAGACTAGTCCAATCCCGTATCATGGCATTAAATGGTTGTACCAGCCCCATATCTTTGTAATAAATGCATTTATATTATATTGGGATTCCCCCTCATATATAAAGAGGATCCTTGTCATTTTGTAAGAGGGATCTGATACACAAGATACAAGACACTACATTCAATACAAGAACATTCTCTGCTCTCTAGCTTGAACATATTCTCTTGGTTTCATTATTTACATTTATTGCTTATATTCATTGTGTTCTATTAATTGTTTATCATTTATTGCTCATTATTGATCATAGAGAGCCGCAACCACAACTCTCATAACTGTTAATCCTTCATCGATTGCCCTTAATCGGGCATCCGATTCGACTTCGAGGCCCCGTATACGCAAGCCCGAGGCCTCGATTCCTAGCCATTTCGGCTTGATTATCATCCATCTACAAGCTGTCATCTTAATTTATAATCCCTCACTTAGCATCTATTGCCTAATAACTAGCATAGAAATAGATCACATATTTTTAGAACCATAAAATCAAATCTAATTGTTATTACCATTTTCAAGGTTAACAAGATATGATACGGGTACCACCAAATGAACTCAATGCACCAAGTGCACCTTGGCCTTTCGCCGCTTAGGGAATGGATGTCATCAGTCCGATCGAGCCTATCACTTCAAACGGGCACAGGCTCATTTTGGTAGCCATAGACTACTTTACAAAATGTGTTGAGGCTGCATCTTACAAGGCTGCAACGAAGAAAGTCGTCGCAGATTTTGTCAGGGATCGTAATGTTTGCCGATTCGGGGTACCAAAATCCATAATTACCGACAATGCTGCCAACCTCAACTCGATTTGATGAAAGCTATGTGTGAAATCTTCAAGATCAAGCATAAGAATTCCACAGCATACAGACCTCAAATGAATGGAGCCGTGGAAGCCGCCAACAAAAACATCAAGAAAATTTTGAGGAAAATGGCAGACAACCACAAGCAATGGCACGAGAAATTACCATTTTCCTTATTGGGGTATCGTACTACAATTCGCACAACAACTGGAGCAACTCCCTAGTTTACAGTACTTAAGCTGTCATTCCCGCCGAGGTCAAGATTCCTTCTTTGAGAATTATACAAGAAGCAGAACTTAGTGATGCAGAATGGATAAGGAGTCACTATGAAAAATTGGCACTTATCGATGGAAAAAGAATGAATGCAGTATGTCATGGTCAACTTTATCAAAACAGAATGTCCAAAGCTTTCAATAAAAGGTTAAACCTAGACATTTGACACCGAGCCAGACAGTGTTGAAACGGATTTTCCCACACCAACATGAGGCCAAAGGAATGTTTTCGCCCAATTGGCAAGGGCCTTACATGGTTCACAGGGTACTAACAGGAGGAGCACTCATACTCGCAGAAATGGACGGAGAAGATTGGCCAAAGCCTATCAATTTGGATGCAGTCAAGAGATACTAAACTTAAATTGTTTACATTTCTTTATGTGATGTAACTGAACTACGCTTGACCTGATTCCCGTTTAAGAGGGGATACGTAGGCAGCCCTTTGGGTTCGGTCACATCTCAATAAAATTTTCATTTTCCCCACAACCAGAAACTGGGGCAAAATTTTGAGGAGGACCCTCAAAATTCCGGAGCAAGTCCAACTGACGTCATCATATGCAAGACAATCAGAGAATCGGCTAAGCAACTGGGGCAGAATTTTGAGGAGGACCCTCAAAATTCCAGAGCAATCCTAGTAAACTTCGTCACATGCAGAACGACCGATGAATCACTTACTAAACTCGGGTAGAATTATGAGGAGGACCCTCAAAATTCTGATGCAAAGAAGTCGCAATGTCTCTAAAAGTGTCGTAGTCATTAGATCATCTAATTTACTTGATATTACATACCACTATGTTTTCCAAATAACTCTATTTTATCAAATGCATGAATATCTTTCGGAAACTTTATCTCTATGGTAGCCAGATGTTACCAAGGACAACTCAAATAGGACCTTTGGAGCGAGGGAAAGCAAAATAAGCAGACGAAGACACGAACCAATCTCCCCCACAGAACTCACAAATCTTTGTTTGAATGCAGGTACAATAAGACAAAGATACTCACAGATACATCAAAACACTACCCTCAAGGCAACAAATTATCTAGCACAAACATCTTCAGCTATGAAATACATTACTTTTCCATTTGTCTCATATTTACATGAGGCTAAGCCCGGCCTCCTTAATTGCATAAGACTAAGCACTGCCTTCCCCTACATGAGACTGAGCATTGTCTCTATTTTGCATGAGGCTAAGCCCTGCCTCCCTAACTGCATAAGGATAAGCACTGCCTTCCCCAGCATGAGGCTAAGCCCTGCCTCCCTAATTGCATAAGGCTAAGCACTGCCTTTCCTTGCATTGAGACTAAGCATTGTCTCCTCTTTTTGCATGAGGCTAAGCCCTGCCTCCCTAATTGCATAAGGCTAAGCACTGCCTCCCATTGCATGAGACTAAGCATTGTCTCCTCTTCTTGCATGAGGCTAAGCCCTGCCTCCCTAATTGCATAAGGCTAAGCACTGCCTTCCGTTGCATGAGCCTAAGCATTGTCTCCTCTTCTTGCATGAGGCTAAGCCCTGCCTCCCTAATTGCATAAGGCTAAGCACCACCTTCTGTTGCATGAGATTAAACATTGTCTCCTCTTCTTGCATGAGGCTAAGCCCTGCCTCCCTAATTTCATAAGGCTAAGCACTACCTTTACATGCATTGAGACTAAGCATTGTCTCCTTTTCTTGCATGAGGCTAAGCCCTGCCTCCCTAATTGCATAAGGCTAAGCACTGCCTTCCGTTGCATGAGACTAAGCATTGTCTCCTCTTCTTGCATGAGGCTAAGCCCTGCCTCCCTAATTGCATAAGGCTAAGCACTGCCTTCCACTGCATGAGACCAAGCATTGTCTCCTCTTCTTGCATGAGGCTAAGCCCTACCTCCTTACTTGCATAAGGCTCAGCATTGCCTTCCCTTGCCTGAGACTAAGCATTGTCTCCTTTTCGTCCATGAGGCAAAGCCCTGCCTCACTAATTGCATAAGGCTAAGCACTGCCTTCCACTGCATGAGACTAAGCATTGTCTCCTCTCCTTGTATGAGGCTAAGCCCTGCCTCCCCAACTGCATAAGGCTAAGCGCTGCCTTTCCTTGTCTAATGCCTAATGTTACACTACCTGAAACCTAGCACTATTTTGTCTCTTCTGGGGCTAAGCTCTGTCCCGATCCTATACAAGACTAAGCTCTGTCTTGTTCTGCCTATATGATCCATCATCATGTCTCTGGTTTCATGGGCTGAAACATTGCCGTCTATTCGAAAGTGCCATAGTCCGAAGGCATCATCCTCATAGCCTGAAGACACCATGTCTTAGCCTGAGGATCTCTCAATATTGCACATCATTATTCAAAGCCGTCATGGTTCAGAGGCACCATTCTCATGTCCTGAGAACATCATTTCATGGCGTGCGAATCCCTTATCTCACGATTCATGGCCCAGGACGTCATGGTCTAAGGACATCATCATCGCCGTCCGAAGGCAATCTTCACGGTCTAAAGGGAATTTGCATCATGTTTTAACCCATGTATATTTTGCATGCATCGTGTTTAAGTTTTGCAGGTAATTTGGTGGTAACCGTTCTTCAAACAGGAGCAACCTTCGCTCTGGTTTCCGCTCATACCATTCACACCCTGCCATTATTTCAAACGTAACCGACTCCCATCAATTACTCGCTTTTACCCTATGACTGTTCAGACATTTGCCCTGTGTTACATCCATTACATCTCAAATTTATATTTGTGACTTCGCATAAATTCATCCGATACTATCCTACTCAAAAGAACCCTGCCAAAATACATCGTTCTTATAACAATTTCATCGGTTTCGTTCACCGTTGGATCCAAAACTACACACGGCCTGATTCCTGTAAAAACAAGGATATGTAGGCAGCTTAGAAACCAGAGTGCGGCCTATATTTTTCAAATCACTCTATTCGGTCAAAATCAGTCATCATTTCTTTACCCGACAACTCTTTCATCCTTCCTAGGTAAAGAGGGGCAACTGTTGATACCCAATTTTCCCTCATATTTTTTAAAAATATATATACCTTCAAAATAGTGCATATGCACCATCACCTGGTTTATAAACATATACAAGAATTTTTCGTAATTTTTTTTATAATTTTTAAAGGCTTTAAATCAATTTATTCCCGCATTTTTATTATATAAATACTCATTAATTACCTCACAAATTATTTTATAATGATTATATCACCTAATTTCATCATTTACATCCATATCAGGTTTTAAATATTTTAGCATATTTGCCATAAATATATTTGCATTTTAAAGGCTAAAACTACACTTTTGCAATAACAGCCTATATGTATATAGAATTTCTTTATTTATGTCAAAATAATCTTTTTATACTTTTATTGTGTTAAATAACTATTTTTAATTGTTTTTATGCACAAATGATATTTTTATTATTTATTTATTATTTTTTATAAATTATTTACTAATTTAATTTGGGTATTTAAAATTTAGCCTCAAATTGCAACCAATTTCGGACCCAAGCCCACACCCTTACGCCAACCCAATTACCCTTGGCCCAATTACCCTTACTACCCGACCCAGAACCCCCTTTAATCGTGACCGTTGATCTCTGAGATCAACAGTCCACATTACACCTGCCCGTTTTAACTAACCAAACCCCCCTTAACCCTAATCATTCTCACCGGCCCGCCGCCCCTAAATCCATTCTTCTCTTCTCTGCCCTAAAACCTAGCTTTCTCCCCTAATCTCCTCCCCTAATCCCACCAGAAATGAGATTCCCTAGTGGTTTCTTACCATATCTCACCTCTCTTTGGTACTGAACTTTCTATATACCGCTTGCCTATACATGGCAAGCGGATCTCTTCAACCTCGAACCTAAACGGTTCAAGTTCTGGACCTTTTTTCGCCTTTTTTGATTTGTTATGGTATAGATTTCCATGAATCTATGAGTATCTTCGTGATTTTTCCTACTTGCCCTAAAACTAGGGTTTCAGATCTTTCTCGATCTAATCAAATCTGGTTTGATTCTTTAATTATATTGTTAATATTTTCATCTATATGACTACACGCATCTTATTATGACCCTTTGCTTATTATTTCCGCCGATTTTTACTTGCCATAAATTTGGGTTTTTTGATTCTTCAAAATCAAACCAAATCTGGTTCGATCCTTTAATTATTTTGTTAAAATCTCTGTCTACATGTCTATATGCATCTCTTTGCTTGTTATTCATGCCGATTTTTTATATTTTGCCTAAATTAGGGTTTCAAACTTTTCTTTTCTTAATAACTGTTAAGTGCTTTCCTTTCTAGTATTTTGACTAATTATTTCCATATTTGTGTGTTCAATTTCAGTGTTATTTAAACCCTTCACCCATTCCCCTTTAGGACAGACTTGAAAATCATTATAATCTCACTAGCTCTCAACTTTACTCTGTTATTTCTCATTCTGTGGTCTTGGCCGGCTGAAAGCCAAGGCCATTAATTTTCTGTCTTTTGCTCTTCATTGACGATTCAGAACACTGTGGTTTTTGTGCTTTTTTCTTGCATTTCTCTTTTGACTGGTAAGTTACTTAAACTTCTGCACTTGAATTCTGACATATCTTGATTTATATATGTTATTCTTCATGAATCCATAATCCAATGTGCATACGAGTAATGTTTAGGCATTATCTTTATTAAGTTGCGTATGTCTTGGTCTTTTGGACCTTTATTCGGTCCTAATGCTGCTTGTTTTAAGATTCTTCACGCCTGACCTAAACCCTCTTAAGTTTGTTTAGCTAATGCATGCTGGAGTGCTCCTGTATGCAACTTTGTTAGTCTTGCACTTGCCTTAAATTTGTTAAGTTCATATTAGTCAACTGGTCAATACCTGAATGTCTAGATTACTGATCAACCTGAGTCTGTTTTCCTACTCTACTTTGAGTTCCTGCAATGATTGCTTCATATTTGTAACAATTTGTGACTTGCTTCCCTGTTAATATGTCTCTCAGCATGTCTTTGACTCACTTGATTCCATGTTCCTTCAGTGATTACTTGACTCTAGGGTAGTTATCAAATTTGTGTTTTCCTATCATGTCTAAATGTTATTTTGCTAGCTTTCTTTGACACTGGGATATATACTTAGCATGAATTGGACCTTTTAGGTTTTACCTTGTTTGGTATTATGCATCTATGTATGACAATCTTTGTAAATCCTACAAACTTGATTCTCCCTAACTGTTTCAACATGATTCTGCCTATGTATTGTTTTGCTAAATATTAAACCTGTTTCTAAGTCTTGTTGACCTTCTGCTCAACTGCTCTGTGTTGTTTTAAACTTTGCTATGTCTGCTTCCTAAAACTAAGTACATCTTTTCAAATTCTGTCCCTTAACCATTGCCCACTCTTTCTATTTGCCACCTATGCTATTCTGAATCTTCATTCTTAGCCGGCTGAATGCCAAGGCTATTTCGGTTCTACCCTTGACCTCCCTAGTGTGAGCACTGCTCGGGGTCCATATGAGATCCTTGTGAACTCTGACACACTAGGATTTGGCCCCTAGTCTTCCTTGAACTGTTTTTCTGATAAGTTTCTCTAGTATGAGCACTGCCCTGGGTTCTTGAAGCCCTTGGGAACTCTGACACACTAGAGATTTGGATCCTGTATGCTTATCCTTGAAATATGGTTGAATCACTCACCACTGATCATGTCGTACCTATGAACATGGATTTTGGAGATGCTACGAGTTGAAGGCCTGGTTTATCCAGGTATATTTGGGCCTGCTGTGGGCTCCCCATAGTTGCTTGTTTTGTATTTCATTCATTAAATTTCGGTCTGTAATAATTATTTGTAATAACAATTCTGGGGTATTAGTAAAAGATGGGACATGGTTCGTATTTTATTATTTGCTATAAAGTGGGGGTAGAAATCCTGCCTATAGGGTTAATGCTATGTTGTTGAATTTTGTGTATTAGAAATCATGCCTATAGGTATCCTATTATGTTTAGCAATTATATGCTAGCAACCATGTCCATAGGCTCAATGTTTTGTTCAATTATGTTTTGTTACAGACCATATAGAAACAGTATGATCCAATATTTGTATGAATTCCTGCTTACATACTATTCAGATTTTAGAAATCATGCCTATAGGATTGAAAACCTGGAGAATGCACGCCTGAATCTGTTCAATCTTTTATTATGCTATTATCCTCACTAGAAATGACGCCTATAGGATCTAAAATCAAGTCAAACTGTATAAAACATGCCTATAGGTTTGAATAAATATAATTATCATTTCTGCCCGCTTGTTCATAAGTTTTCCAAGCACTGCGCTATCACTCTCACTAGAAAACATGCCTATAGGATTCAATAAATAATTCTAGATCTATTTTTGTGGCCTGCCACTGTCTACAATTGCTTAAATCATCTAGATATCATGCGTATAGGTTTAACTGCTTACAATGTATAATCAGTAGGCAACGACGTAGTCTTTCAGAAATTGCATTAAGAAATTGGCTTCTATATATGAAACTCCATGCCCATTAAAATCCAGAATCACATAGAGATCATGCCTATAGGATTCAATAACTTTAACTAGTCCAAAATCAACAACTGTCAAAATGCTGAATGTGTTCGCGTGTATTCGTTGTCAATGTGTAGAGGCTAACTTGAGCCCTTTACTACTTTTATATGAAGTCCAACTTGTTTTGCATGTCGATTAGTTTTATCATTTTGAGCAGCCTATGTTGAAGTCTAGTACTACCTAAATAGAGGTCCAAAGACTCTTGGACCATAGGTATAGGATAGGTAGTGCACGCATGAGGCACGATTTAGAATCAATTAGTGCGCTTTAGGTAACAACTTAAAGATAGTAATCGGGTAGCAGGAGATGATAGTCTGTGCCCGCTGAATAATATGAGTAACACCCTATCTTGAGGGAGTTACGAAGTATTATTTATGTTGCACGGGGTGATCCTTTAGGTTAAAAAATTTAGGACCTCCCCCCCACCTTGCCTTGCAATCAAATATCTATGTTTAATGATGAACTTCCCAGATTCCTTGTTTTTCTTATCTTTGGTCACATAGTCTAATTCATATAATTAAGTTCGGCCAGAACCCACAGTTGTGGACCTCGAAGAGTGCCTAACACCTTCTCTTCGAGGTAATTTTGAGCCCTTACCCGATCTTTGGTGACGCAAACTGGTTAATTAGAGTTATATGCAAATAGGTGCCCTAACGCACTTTAATCTGTTAGGTGGCGACTCTTTCTTTTAAAACCCTTCATTTAAAAGAGTTGTCACATGTCGAAAACCGATTTCGCGAGAAAAAGGGGCGGGACAGGAGACGAGTGAGTCAGCCTCCAGGTAATATTCGAAATGCTACAAGCTCAAAAGGTCGCTATCGCTTAGCTTCAGAGTCAGCACAAAACTCCAAGTTTAGTCAAACCAGAAAACACTCGATGTACTGAGCCGATACCGAAAAGATCAAACGGTAATGGCTCGGGGACTGAACCCAGGATTATGAGGATGCTCGAGGAACTCACCAAGAGAATCAAGTTCGTGGAGAAGAAGATTGAAATAAGGACAAGGGCACCCCCGGTTTTGAATGGTTTGGATGCTAAAAAGTTCGTACAAATGCCATTCCCTCAGAGTGCGGCTCAGAAGCCAATTCCTAAAATGTTTCGCATGCCCGTTATACCTAAATACAACGGGACAACCGACCCTAATGAACATATTACCTCATACACTTGCGGGATTAAAGGAAACGACTTGAATGATGATGAGATCGAATCAGTATTGTTGAAAAAATTTGGGGAAACTTTGTCGAAAGGAGCCATGATTTGGTATTACAACTTGCCCCCGAACTCAATCGATTCGTTTTCTATGTTAGCAGACGCCTTCGTGAAAGCACATGCTGGGGCCATAAAGGTGGCGACAAGGAAATCAGACATTTTTAAGATAAGACAGAGGAACGATGAGATGTTAAAGGAGTTCGTATCACGGTTTCAAATGGAGAGAATGGAATTAACACCGGTCTCGGATGACTGGGCAGTACACGCTTTTATGTAGGGTTTGAACGAGTGGAGTTCGATTGTGTCACGACAATTAAAGCAGAATTTGATCGAGTATCCAGCTGTGACGTGGTCAGACGTACATAATCGTTACCAATCGAAGATCAGGGTTGAGGACGACCAGTTGGGAGCACCCTCGGGTTAAGTTGATCCTAATAGGATTGCGGTTAAGCCCCCGAGCGATACGGACAGGGAATCGAGATCAAACAAGGAACGGTATCAGCTATATGTCGATTGGAGAAACAACGGTTCAGGGCGTAACGCTCCTCAGAACGATCGGAGGACTGACCGAGGTCAAAGCTCTCGGGGACTCATGAGTAAGAATGGTTTTGATAAACGTTCCAACCCCGCGGAAGCACCTCGATTGTCGGAGTATAATTTCAGTGTAGATGTGTCACGCCCCAAAACCGTGGAACGTGACCGGCGCTCAACCGAGTAAACCCGACTGAGCCAAGCCTGTTAGATTTCATTCTACCCAAACTAGTACATGAATAAAGAAGGAATGTTATCCCATTTTATCAAAACACTAGGCAATCTTCCATTAGCAACTTTCACTTTATTTCTGTTAATGACTTCATTCATAGTTTTCAAAATATTACAAGTTTACAAGATTAATGAAAAACATACTTATCAAATACTAACATTTCTAGTCTTGACTCCCAACATCAACCATCACCCACAAACAGTCTACGGAGCCTCTAAATACAATAGAAGAGTAATAGGGAAATTCCGGCAACAAGGCTCCGGCTATACCTCAAAACGTGATTAGAAAATGAACAAAGGATACATGACATGACCCTGGGATGGAGTGGGGCTCACCAAGTCTGCTGGGAAGAGAATACCGCTATAACTGGTCGATGCCGCTCGCTGTGGAACCACCTGTATCATTGAACGATACAGCGCCCCCAGCAAAAAGGGGCGTTAGCACCATCGAATAGCACTAGTATTTAAGGCTAAAAGTCCTCTTTCAGAATAGAATGACCATACAAGAAAAGAAACCATGAAACTGTAAGCCAAAACCAACATACAAGCATCCAATTTTAAACATATAAGTCTTCTAGTTTACGAAAATAATATATAATTTTTGGTTGGGAGATCATTAACACCGATATGAGTTATACCACCGTCTTTGTTAGCACGGAGTCCGATGATGACCTGATCGGCTAGGTCGTCCCTTTGGAGACATGTACCACAATCATAATTTCCAGTTTTGAATTTCTAGTTTTGATTGCCAGCACAATGCCACCATGTGTGCGGCATAGCGTCCGATCACGGCCCGATCAGCTAAGCTGCGTTCCCACATATGCCGTGTGGGTTGACGTTACCAATTTACAAATGTTACCAAGTTCATCCCAATTAAGGGGAATAACCACGATCCACCCCTACACCGGCACGTGTAGTTTCAGGTATGAGCCTTATGACCCACCCTTCCTCGGTTGTGCTAATGATACTCCCAAAAACATTTTTTATTTGATTGGATATTGCACACAATTGTAGTATAATACAAGTATACAAATATAGCATAATACAACTATGCTTACCTCAATATCTTTCACATTTTATAGTTTTTATTAATGTTCTCAATCTCTCTCGATAACAGTATTTCTTTGGCCCTTTGGGCCTTTCACAATGTTCATCTTTTTCATGGCATGAAGGCCGCATTTTTAGTTTGCCACATTTTCATCTCCTTTATTTCCAAGGATCATCAACCAATATCAATGTACCAAATATCCGAGAATCATATATTTTCGAGTTCATTAGTAATGGAAACATCAAACACAAGGGATTCTTCCCAAAGAGGGACATGCCAACCAACAATTGAAATACACATTGGAGTTATAAGCAAGCAATCACCTCAATTATCCATGAATTATTCTTTTCCAAACATCTTTACAGTTTATCAACAAATAGACACATTCAATCAAGGCATTTAGTACACATAAGAGCAGCTAGGAGCATTAAACAAATCAAATTCTTCTCACCCAGTTAGTATACTAACCTTCATTTAAAATGTGACTCAAGGCTATACCACTTTGGTAGACAAACCACACTTAAACTTACAAAAACAATATGGAATTCACTTCCGAGAGAGAAAGTTTAGCCTACATACCTCGATTGAGCTTTCCTTAAGTCCTACTATACTCCGAGACTCTTAGCAACGTCAATCTCTTGGGAACATGACAAATTGAACCACAAATTAGAGAGGTGATCATAGTTCTAGCTCATTTGAGCATATTTTTGAACACTAAGTGTGCATTATGCTTTTAAAACCTTTTTGTGAAAGATCCTACCATCCCTCATCCCATCCTTAGCTCAAGGCCTCACCAAATACTTTAAGAACTCATGCATGCAAGATATCCGCCCCCATCCTCATGGATTACCCTTCTAATGGTCTATCCTAGTTATATCTAGTAATTAAGAGCTTGGGTTATAGAACTTTACCCTTTAGGAAGAAGACCTAGGTGCCTTTCTTGACAAATCTTCAAGGTTTAAGCAAGGCCTTAGGAGGAATGTTGATGAAGAACCCCTTCTCCCTCTAGGACCCTCTCTCTCTGTCTCTAAATGCATCCCAAAATAGGCCTAAAATGAAGGGTGGCATATAATATACCGACATGGGGTCGGGTAAGAAAATTAGAATTTTGGATCTGCGATCGCATAATTGACATGTGGCCCGCAAAAGGGACCGCAAAAATGGCCCTCGAAACCTGAACAAACTGCCCGGGTATGCGACAAGAATGCGGTCCGCATACTAGTTCTGCAGTCACATAATGCACCGCAGAACTGGCACTCGCAAAATTCCATGGGCATTATGCGATGACTATGCGGCCCGCATATTGATTATGCGATCGCATAATTGGCTGCATAGTTGACCTCAAAATTACCATCAAACTGTCTGACTCTGCGGCGACTATGCGGTCCGCATAGCTATTATGTGACTGCATAATGGACCGCATAAATGCACTTTTCTAGCAAACATTTCTCCTTAACGTTTAATGCATAGATCAGTCCAAAGGGTCCGAACCGCGGCAAGCAAGCTCGCCGCGTAGAATTTTACGAATTTCTAACACATATTCCTAACTTGGCACTACGAGATCTCGGGTTTTTGAGTAAAATTTTCATGGGGCCTTACAAGATGCATCGGGAATTGTGTCAGCTATTGGAAGAATTAAAGACACCAGGTGGCCCAGGCCTATACAAACTGATCCTTCTCAAAGGAATCCAAACTTGATGCGTAAGTATCACGGCACACATGACCATAGAACCGAAGACTGCAGGAAGCTGAGGGAGGAGGTAGCTCGGTTGTTCAATGAGGGTCATCTTCGAGAATTTCTCATTGATCGAGCTAAGAGCCAATTCAGGGAAAGATATGCAAATAGAAAAAATGAGCAGGAAGAACCGCAACACGTAATTCATATGATTGTTGGCGGTGTTGATGTTCCCCAAGAGGCTATATTCAAACGCACCAAGGTGTCAATCACCAGAGAAAAACGGACACAGAGCTATGTGCCCGAGGGCGTCCTATCATTCGATGATGAGGAAGCGAAAGGCATATCTCAGCCGCACAATGACCCCCTGGTTATTTCTATTTCGTTAAATAAAATTCAAGTTAAACGTGTTCTAGTGGATCCAGGTAGCTCAGCAAACATAATCAGATCGAGGGTCGTGGAGCAGCTCGGCCTTGAGGACCAAATTGTACCTGCATCCCGAGTCCTAAATGGCTTCAACATGGCAAGCGAAATAACAAAAAGGGAGATAATCCTGCTAGTGAACGTGGCCGGGACCATCCAAGGTACAAAATTCCATGTCATCGAAGGCGACATGAGGTATAATGCACTTCTCGGGAGGCCATGGATACACAACATGAGGGCAGTACCTTCAACCCTTCATCAGATGATGAAATTTCCAACAGTGGATGGTGTGAAAACGGTTTACGAAGAACAACACGCTGCAAAAGAGATGTTTGTAATCGAAGAGGTGATACCGGTCCCAGATACGAACAACAACACGCTACAAAATTAAGCACCTTCAACCTCGGAAAAATCGAACACCAAAGATAAGCAGATAGCCAAATAGCAATCACCGACCCCAGCCTCGACCAAACAGGAAAAAACAGGTAATCGAAGAAGAAGAGGATTTCCTTACTCCTCGAACTTTTGTTGTTCCCGAAGAGTCAGATGCGACCAAGTCAACGGTCGAGGTATTGGAAAGGGTCATACTGATTGAATATGCCCGAAAAAAAGTATACCTGGGAACGGGGTTAACCCCCGAACTCAGGAAGAAACTCATTCAATTTCTTATCAATCATATGGATTCTTTTGCTTGGTCCCACTTAGATATGACAGGGATCCCACCGAAAATAACAACACACCGGCTAGGCCTCAACGCCAAATTCAAGTCGGTAAAGCAAAAAAGGAGGCCCCAGTCCGAGGTGAAGCATGCCTTCATAAAGGATGAGGTAACCAAACTTCTTAAATAGGGTCAATTCGAGAGGTAAAATACCCCGAATGGTTAGCCAACGTAGTTTTTGTTCCTAAAAAGGGAAACAAACTTAGAATGTGCGTAGATTATAAGGATTTGAAGATGGGATGCCCTAAAGACTCTTTTTCCCTTGCCTAACATCGATCGCATGATCGATGCCACGGCTGGTCACGAGATTCTAACCTTTCTCGACGCCTACTCCGGGTATAATCATATGGTTGTTAAGTCCCTGCGCGTAGAGGACTATTTAACTCACTTGCAAGAAACATTCAAAATCCTGAGGAAGTATAATATGAAGGTCAACCCAGAGAAATGTGCCTTCGGGGTCGGTTGGGGCAAGTTCCTCGGATTCATGGTATCAAATTGAGGGATTGAAATCTACCCCGACAATATCAAGGCCATCGAGGATATCACTGTCATAGATAGTGTGAAAGCCGTACAAAGGTTAACAGGACGAATTGCCGCCTTAGGTCGATTTATTTCGAGGTCATCGGATCGAAGCCATAGATTCTTTTCCTTGCTCAAAAGGATAAAGGATTTCGCATGGACCCCGAAATGCTAGCAAGCATTGGAAGATTTAAAGCGATATTTATCGACCCCACCTTTGCTAACTCCGAAGGTAGACAAAAAGCTTTACTTGTATTAGGCAGTGTCCGAGATAGCGGTAAGTGGGGTACTGGTTCAAGAAGAGCAAGGTACGCAATTCCCTATTTATCATGTAAGTCAAACTTTAGGTGATGCTGAAAAAAGATACCCAAACTTAGAAAAATTGGCACTTGCATTAATAAGCGCATCTAGAAAGTTAAAGCCATATTTTAAGTGTCATCCCATATGCGTGTTAACCACTTATCCCCTTCGAAGTGTTTTGCATAAGCTCGAACTATCGGGCCGGTTGGCCAAATGGGCCGTCGAACTTGGCGGGTGCAATATCGAAGATCAACCCCGAATGACTATCAAGTCTCAAATCTTAGCTGACTTCGCGTCGATTTTACGCCGATCCTCGTACCCAAAGTGGAGAAAGAACTTCTGCTAAAATCAGGTACATCATCGGGGTAATGGACCCTTTTCATGGACGGAGCCTCGAATGTGAAAGGGTCCGGGCTTGGCATTGTTTTGAAGCCACCAACAGGTAGTATCATTAGACAATCTATCAAAACTTCTAGGTTGACTAATAACGAGGCCGAGTATGAGGCCATGATTACAGGTCTCGAGCTAGCTAAAAGCTTGGGGGCAGAAGTCATTTAAGCCAAGTGCAATTCTCTGTTGGTAGTGAACCAAGTAAACAAAAGTTTCGAAGTTCAAGAGGATAGGATGCAATGATACTTGGATAAGCTATAGGTAAACCTGCATCACTTCAAGGAATGGACCCTAGATCATGTGCCTCGGGAGAAAAACATCGAGGCCGATGCACTTGCCAACTTGGGGTCATCGGTAGAAGAAGATGATATTGTTCCGGGGACTGTCGTCCAATTATCGAGATCTGTGGTCGAAGAGGGTGATGCTGAGATAAATTCTACGAGTTTGACTTGGGATTGGAGGAATAAGTATATCGATTATTTGAAAAATGGAAAGATCCCATCGGATCATAAAGAGTCAAGGGCTCTACGAACCAAGGCTGCTAGGTTCACATTAGATGAAGATGGAACATTGTATCGGAGGACTTTCGATGGACCATTGGCGATATGTTTAGGGTTGGGGGATACCGATTATGTTCTACGAGAAATCCACGAAGGCACTTGTGGGAATCACTCCGGCGCCGAGTCTTTGATTCGCAAAATTATTAGAGCAGGGTATTACTGGGATAGCATGGAAAGAGACACTAAGGACATTGTTAAAAAGTGTGATAAATGTCAAAGGTTCTCTCTAATGATTCACC
The DNA here is from genome assembly GCF_001879085.1 of Nicotiana attenuata. Classification (NCBI taxonomy): domain Eukaryota; kingdom Viridiplantae; phylum Streptophyta; class Magnoliopsida; order Solanales; family Solanaceae; genus Nicotiana; species Nicotiana attenuata. The sequence goes on along the minus strand of NW_017671730.1, from coordinate 163,875 downwards.
AGCCCGGAGAGCAACTACACTCAGTCCTATCCCCATGGCCTTTCATGAAATGGGGAATGGACATAGTCGGCCCTCTACTAACGTCCCCAGGTAAAGCTAAATTCATTTTGTTTATGACTGATTATTTTTATAAATGGGTGGAAGCACAGGCCTTCGAGAAGGTCAGAGAAAAGGAAGTTATTGACTTCATCTTGGACAACATCATATGTCGGTTCGGGATACCTGCCGAGATCGTATGTGACAATGGAAAGCAATTTGTCGACAACAAGGCAACGGAGTTCCTCGAAGCAGACAAAATAAAGAGGATCGTATCAACACTGTACCACCCAACTGGGAACAGACAGGCCTAGTCAACTAACAAAACTATCATTCAGAACCTAATAAAAGGTTGGACGATGCAAAGGGAAAATGGATAGGAGTTCTACCCGAGGTCCTTTGGGCATATCGAACGACATCGAAGTCCAGTACGGGGGATACTCCCTTCTCTTTAGTATATGGCTCCGAGGCCTTAATCCCAGTCGAGGTCGGAGAAACCAGCGCCAGGTTTCAACATGCATTGGAGGAGTCAAATCACGAGGCTATGAATACTAGCTTCGAGCTATTAGATGAAAAACGAGAAGCTGCACTTGTTCGGAAGGCAACACAGAAACAAAGAATCAAGAGATATTATAACAAAAGGACTAACCTTCGACACTTTGGAATCGGGGACTTAGTTCTACGGAATGTCACCCTCAATACTCAACACCCGAATGAAGGGAAACTGGGCCCGAATTGGGAAGGACCGACCGAACAATTGGAATGTATCACTGCTCAAACGATACTACTGCTAAGGTATGACTTTCTCCTTTTGTCCATTTTAATTGAAAACTAACTTGTTGCAGGTGTTCGATCGAAGACGTCGAAGACACCTTTTTACACGAAGACCTTAGGTTTTAAGGCACGCATTGCACTCTTTTTCCCTTAGATCGGATTTTGTCCCAAATGGGTTTTACTGGCGAGGCTTTTAACGAGGCAACAACTATGTGCTACCTAAGGAGAATTCAACAATATCCAAGGCTTCTTTCCAATCAACCTCGAATACTGGGGGGCATCACCCTCAAAGATTATATTTTCGAGGAAAATACTTCACGCCAAAGAGGGCCTCGATAGGAAAACTTTGTAATGGGCCAAACGGTCAGATGAACCCTGTCCATGTAGCATAGTCAAGCCCCGACGGTAAAACATGTACGCATGTACCAGTTACTCAAAGAAGTATTCTTTCTATATCAAAACACTTTGTGTCTCAAAGAAATTCGCTACTATACGAACATTGTGCTTGTGATTTTGCGAGAAACCGCTTAAGGGCCAAAGTATGAATATACCTCGAATACTCGGGGAGTGTCATCGACAGCCAACATGTTCGAGTCATCTAAACTCGAATTCATAAGACCTCAAAGAGGCACCCCTTCGACATAAAGGCCAAGGCCATCATTCTCGGGGACTAACCTTTCGAACAAGTTTAAAAGGTTATTGGGAAACAAGTCCAAGAGACATACCCGAAGGCTACGGCCACATTAAAGACTACGGTCATATGAAAAAGGCTACGGCCGAAATAATGCGGCTCGGAGACGTCCGACGTCCGCCATAAGTTAAAGGCCTTCAAATACTTTGAAAAACTGGTTAAATTAGGCTACCCTCGGCAAAAGCAAATAAAAAAGGGCTTCGATAAAATCAGCCCTCAAATAACTTAAAGGCTTTGATAATATCAGCCTTCGAAAAAAGCCTCAAGAGGCATTTCAATTATCGTAACACAAACGGATTACAAATGAGGTTCCGATCGATCAAACCTTCGAAAAAACTCAACGGGTACAAAAAACACATACTAAGGCGTAAAGAAATTTTCACTAAGTCTTTTAGTCGAAAAGAGGGAAAAATTATAGCCGTTTTAGAGGCCGAATTGGCCCAACTTAAAGAGCCTAAGGGCCGACCTAAAAGAGCGTAAGGGCTAATATAAAAGAGCCTAAGGGCGAAGCATGTAGAGTTCGAGACCTAGCTCTCACTCAACCCGGACTCAAGAGTCCCGTCATCCCGAGCTCATATCAAATCAACTTAAGCATAGCTCGAGGATTAACAAAAGAGCCTAAGTGGTGTATATTATAAGTCCTAAGATCGCCCATTGATCACTAAAAAGCCTAAGGGTTTGATCTATTCTGAGTCCGAGCCAGTGCACATTTGATCATTGAAGTCATAACATCAAAAATTTTTCACAAAATGAAGACAAAGCAGAATTCAATACAAATCGGAGATGAAGCAAAGGGAATTCTTTATATTTATAAAGGGTATTTACAATACCCACGAGGGGCCTTACACAAAATCAAAGAAACAAAAATAAAACCCTAAGAGCCTAATCTACTTTGGGAGCCGCATCCTCGGGAACCTCCTCCTCGGGGACTCCGTCCTTATCTCCCTCGCCCTCAGAGCCACTAAAAAAATCTTCATCATCGGATGAAACGAGGAACTTGGCATGGGTCTCAAGTGCTTTTTCTTGGGCTATCTCATTGGTGAGGTCGAAACCTCGAGCGTGGATCTCTTCGAGGTCTTCATCTGGGATTGGCACTTGGCCAAATCACTGACCCGTTTCTCCCGGTCGGAGCCCTCCTTCAGCTCTGCTTGGATAACCTCGACATCCCTTAAGTATACGGCAATGGTTTTGTCAGTCGTGGCCTTCGTCTTCTCAACTTCGGCCTTGGCCTCAGCAACCTCAACCCCGGCTTCAGCGAGTTTTGCTTCAAGCTCCTCGATCTTCTTGGCTTGGGCCAGATTTTTCACTTTAGCACTTCGGAGCTGGGTCTCAGCCAAGGCCAGTTGGGCTAGAGCAGCCTCTTTATCAGCAGCAAGCCGATCTATATTCTCCTTCCATCGGTTGCAATCGGCTTTAACCCGATCGACCTCGCCCCGAAGCTACCCAATAATCTCCAGTTTTCGCTGCAGTAGAGACATTGAAGTATTAGCCTCCACAATAAGGTCGAGTAGACCATACTCTTTCAAAATCACAGTTACCTGCTTTTCTAGCTCTGCCTTATTTTTTTGAGCTTTGGCCAAATCTGCCCGGAGATCCTTGAGCTCCTCCTCCTTTTGGCTACAGAGGAGCCTCGGCGCCTTCTCTTCATCCACAATAAGGTCGAGTAGACCATACTCTTTCAAAATCACAGTTACCTGCTTTTCTAGCTCCGCCTCATTTTTATGAGCTTTGGCCAAATCTGCCCGGAGGTCCTTGAGCTCCTCCTCCTTTTGGCTATAGAGGAGCCTCAGCGCCTTCTCTTCATCCGAAGACTTCTTGAGCTCGGCCTCACATTGGCTCAGCTCGGCCCTAAACTTGGCAATAGCCTACACAAAAAACAAAAAAAGGTATTAGTCAGGACAAGAGAGGAAAACCAAAAATTCTACAACAATGAAAGTAGGTGCTTACCCGAGAGGAGAGACGATGAGCCTCTTCAAAGAGGGTAGATGCATCATTGAGTTCGGCGGCATCCTCGACCCCGGTGAAACAATCCTGAAAGGGATCTTCTTCGAGGACCTTACTTGGATCGGGCGTTCGCAGAGCTCGAGCGTCTTTTATTGCCTCCTTAGAATAAGATGGTAGAGAAGTGGAGTGACCTATTGTCATGGCCCCGAGCTCCTCACTCGGGGCTCTCTGATTGGTGTCGATATTTTCAGCACTTGCCCCCCGCTGTACTTGTTGACGGTGGAGGAATAACCTCGACTTTAGGGGACTAAGGGGCTATACCCGAGTCTTTCTTCAAAATTTCCTCACCACGAGGCAAGGTCTCCGGCTCGAAGGGCTTGGCGGCCTCGACCGGTTTCTTAGTCCGCGTCAATAATGTCGATTCTTCGCCCTCATCTTCTTCATCATCTAGAAACTGGTGGACCGAATCTACGTCCACGTGAATGAGTTTCTTCTTTAGCCTTCGAACAAGGGCTTTCTTGTCTTGGGGATCTTCGGGATTCGAAGCTCTTTTCCTCTTGTTATCTTTCCCCGATTTGAGAACCGGGGACTTAGTCTCTTCTCTAGGAGGGGCCGTCCTCATCTCGGAAAAATCTTCGAGGCCTGCATAAACAAAAAATCCAGTATGAGGAAACCACTTACTTCGGTAAAGGAGGGAAGCATCAAAAGGCTTATAAAGAAAGACTCACCATGATCTTTGGCTTCCCATTTGCCCCTTGATAAGTCTCGCCATTTGCGCTCATCATACGAGGAGGTCGCGGCTAACTTCCGGACCCAGTCCTCGAGGTTAGGGATCACATGGGGCATCCACGCTTCGGCGGCAAAAAGGATATAAGCGTTACACAATGCAGAAATAGAATGTAAGAAAGCACTAAGAGAAAGACTTCACTTACGCTCGGGATTCCATTTCTCTGGGAACGACATTTTGTCCTCGGGGATGATGTCTGAGGTCCTCACTCGGATGAACCGGCTCATCCAACCTCGGTCTTTGGCCTCATCATTGCTAGGAAAGAAGTCTTTGATCGATCGGCGTTGGAGGTTGATCAGTCCTCGGAAAAGTTGAGGCCGATATAATCGGATAAGGTGATTGAGGTTAAACTCCAGTCCCTTGGCTTTGCTAGAGAAATAACGGAGCATGATTACTATGCGCCAAAAGGAGGGGTGAATCTGGCCGAGGGTGACTTGATATATTTTGCAGAAATCAATCACGGCCGGATCAAGAGGACCCAGTGTGAAGGGATAAGTGTAAACACAAAGGAACCCCTCCACGTGGGTGGTGACATTCTCCTCGGGGGTCGGGATCTGTACGACGACTTTATCCCCCCAGCCACAATCCTTTCTCACGGCCTCAAGGTGTTTCTCCGTTATCGAACAGATATACCTCGATGCATGCTCACATCGAGTGAGAATTGCAGGGGGGTTTTCTACGTCAAAATCTTTCTTTATGATGCAGGCGATGGGAATGATCTCGTGAAGGGTCGGCTCTTTGTCACCAGCCGGACGGGAGGTAGAGGAAGAAGCCTTTTCTTTTTGGGGAACCGTTTAAGATGTTTTAGCCATGATTTTAAGTTAAGAGAAGTAGAAGGTGGTGGAGCTTGGCTTTTTTCGGTACTAAAAGGACGGTGGAAGAAGGTGATGAGCGAAAAAGACGAAGAGAAAAAGGGATCAGAGAGAGTCCAAGGAAGAAGTAAAGTTTTTAATTCCAAAAAAAGCCCCATATTTATAGGTAAGCGGTGACGGTTCAACGGCGCTAGTGCCCGACCATCACTGGAGAATCATTTAATGTTTTGGGGAAGCGAACTGACGGGACGTTTCAGTCACTTCGAGCGCCTACATCACGAGAATGACGTCATTATTAGGGACTCCGAAAAGTCAAGGTTCAAATCGTTTCTTATCATTTTACTCTAAGAAATGCGGGGACTATCTGTATACGGTAAAAACGTGCGCCCCCGATCTTATGGGCCCAAAGGCCCGCCACGAGGAACAGAAGACTCGCGTCAAGGAATAGACTCAATATGGACCGAGTTCGAGTCCGAAGGCAGAACACGAGGATCAAATATTTAAGTGCTCGAGGAACATCGGGGACCAGTGTGATCAACCCCGAGATGATGCCGTTATAAGTTTGTAACAGAATGAGCAAGATTCTTGCTACGTCCCCAGGATCATGGTGTAAATTCTGGAATAGATTTGTACGAATCCGTACTAGGCGGTTAGACAGCTGTTCCAATAGGATTCTTTATTGTAAATAGAAATGTACCTTATTTATGGTTCCCCCATTATATAAAGAGGACCCTAATCATTTGTTACCATCATCAATCATTTTGGCAAAGAATATACTCTCTTACTTTTTGGCTCATATTTCGTCAGAATCATCTCTTTACTTAATTGTTCTTGCTTTATTGTTCTTAACCAACCTCGAGGCCACCATAGCTCGAGGTCGAGACTGTCTCGCACGCTGGTTTGATTCTACTTGTTTCTTTCATTTACACGCTAGTTTTCTTGGTTATTAATTATTATTGAACTAAATCACATATCTGTAAAACCGTAAATCAAATTTTATTGTTACTCGAATTTTCGAGGTAAACAATTCTCTCTTTAGTTTACACTCTTTTGCTCACCAGCTTTTTATTTTTTTTTACTATTCTTGCACCAACCAATTCGAGGGCATCCGAGCTCGAAGGCTGAATTACGTTGTAACACTGGTTTGCTTTATCTTATTGTCAATTTCCATTACTAATCTTTACATTTGTCTATTGGTATTAGGTGAAATCACGTGTTCTTAAAACCAAATTATAAGTTTAATTGTTATCCAGTTTTTAGGGTAAACAGTTTCTTCGCCATGCGCCAAACACAAAATACTAGATATATTTAGAAGGAAACTGGAAAGATAGGCAATCTCTCTTTTCGAATCACGTTTAAATTACTTAAAAGGGTTCAACTGAAAATTAAGAAACAAAACAAAACAAAACAACTAATTTCAGAATGCTAAATTTTGGTTGGAATGGAGAAAGAGAGATTCAAAATCCTTTTGGTTTAACGTAAGTGTATAGGTCGAAATCTATCCCAGTACTTGGGGCCGAGTAACATCGAGAAAAGTGTTAGCCGAGGTCGATCAGGAAATACTGAGGCTCGTGGTCGACATGCTAATGATGGTCGAGGTCGAGCAACACAAAACAAGCTGTAACGGCTAGTTTATTAGAATAGGATATTAAAGAGGATATTCTCTGCACTTTTACCATTAGGGTTTGTCGTGGGTATGTCCCATAGAAATAGGAAAAAATAGAAGGACCAGAGGCATGTGATATTCATGGTGATAAGAGCAGACTTTATTGAAAGATTCCCTCTCTCTTGCAAAGATACAAGGATTACCTTTTTATCAAGATTCTTGCTTATACTATTCAACAATTTTCCATCAGATCCAAGGATATTTCGAATGTTCAATGATCTATCTATCGCTCATCATTATCAGGAGGAAAAATCACCTAGTTTATCATTTAATTCGATGTCAGTTCACACGTCGCCCTAAATGCAAATTTGGGTGTCGACCCTGGAAATAGTGTTTGCAGAGATGCCCGAGAAGCCGATCAGAACACACAGAGAGGTGAAGAAGGCGGAATTAGCCTTTGAATGATATTCGAAATGTTTCAGACTCAACAAGCTGTGGTAGCGCAACTCCAAAATCAGAATCGAGCACCAGGCAAAATTGAGCTTGAAACATCACATGGGGTTGTTCATAGAGTCGAGCTTGTACCGGAGAAATCAAACGCCAATGAATCGGGGATTGACCCTGCCATTATGATGACGCTGTATGAGCTTAGTAAACAGATCGAGTCAGGTGAAAAGAAAATCGAGGCAAATGATAAAAAGGTAGAAACATAAAATTCCCGGGTTGACCAAATACCGGGGGAATCACTGATTCTAAAAGGTTTGAATTCGAAGAAGTTTGTGCGGAAGCCTTCCCCCCAAGTGCGGCTACGAAGCCTATCCCGAAAAATTACGCATGCTAGAAATTACCAAATATAATGGAACTATCGACCCTAATGAACTTGTCACTTCTTATACGTGCGCAATAAAGGGTAATGACTTATGACGAGATTGAATCCGTACTACTGAAAAAGTTCGATGAAACTTTATCGAAACGGGCAATGACATGGTACCACAATTTGCCGCCCAATTCCATCGACTCCTTCGCGATGCTCGCAGATTCCTTTGTGAAGCCACATGGCGGAACAATAAAGGTTGCAACTAGGAAATCGGACTTCTTCAAGGTGAGACAAAGGACAATAAAATGTTAAGGGAATTCGTATCTCGGTTCCAGATGGAACGCATGGACCTACCCCCGGTCACGGATGATTGGGCCGTTCAAGCTTCTACTCAAGGTTTGAATGAACGCAGTTAGATAGCATCACGACAACTAAAGCAGAACTTAATTGAATATCCAACCGTAACCTAGGCCGAACTACATAATCGATACCAGTCAAAGATCAGGGTCGAGGATGATCAATTGGGAACTCCTTCTGGTTCTGTTTACCCAAATAGGCCCATTGGTCAAATTCAAAGGGACATCGACAGAGTACCCCGATCGAACAGAGATCGGTATCAACCATACAACGCAGATCGTAGAAACATCGGCCCAGGACGTAATCCCATTCGAAATGATCGAAGGAATGATCGAGGATAGAGCTCCCGAGGGCTCATGAGAAAAGTGGATTCTATAAACATGTTGAGCCCGCATAAGCAGCACGACTATCAAAATACAACTTTAGCATCGATGCATCAGGTATTGTATCAGCCATTGGATAGATCAAGGATACTAGATTGCCTAGACCCCTACAGACCGATCTAGCTCAAAGAAACCCTAATCAAATATGCAAATACCATGGTACCCATGGTCACGAAACCGAAGACTGCAGACAGTTGAGGGAGGAGGTAGCTCGTCTATTTAACGAGGGTCATCTTCGAGAATTCTTGAGTGACCGAGCTAAATATCACTTTAGAGACAGGGATGCGAACAGAAAAAATGAATTAGAAGAACCACATCACGTATTTCATATGATCGTTGGTGGGGTCGATATTCCTCAAGGACTGGTATTTAAACGTACCAATGTAACAATCACAAGGGAAAAGTGAACTCGGAATTACTTACCAGAAGAAACCTTGTCTTTCAACGACGAGGATGCAGAAGGGACCGAACAACCTCACAACGACGCACTGGTAATATCTATCCCTACGAATAAAATTCAAGTTAAATGTGTGTTGATTGATCCAGGTAGCTCAGCAAATATTATTCGATCAAGGGCCGTAGAGCAACTCGGCCTCCAAGATCAAATCGTGCTCGCAACTCGGGTACTTAACAGCTTCAACATGGCAAGTGAAAGTACCAAGGGGGAAATCATTTTGACGGTAAATGTGGCCGGGACCATCCAAGAAACGAAGTTCCATGTGATCGAAGATGAGGTACAACGCACTGCTCGGAAGGCCTTGGATCCATAATATGAGAGCAGTACCCTCGATGCTTCATCAAGTCTTGAAATTCCCAACATCAGAAGGAATCAAAATGGTGTATGGTGAACAACCCGCTTCCAAAGAGATGTTTGCAATCGTTGATGTAGTACCAGTATTGGCATTTTCATCAACAAAGGGATCAGAGTCGAAGGGAAAACAAGAAGTCAAATAGAAACCACAGTTATCGGCCTCACCCCGACCGGAGGAGCAGGAAACTTTCGAGGATGAAGATTATATGATACCTCGAACCTTTATAATCCCCGATGATTCCGATGCAACGAAGTCAATAGTCGAAGAGCTGGAACAAATCATACTGATCGAGCATCTGCCTGATCGAAAAGTATACCTCGGCACGGGGTTAACTCTCGAGCTCAGGGTAAAACTCATTAAATTCCATAACAAAACTATGGATTGTTTTGTATGGTCCCACCTTGACATGACAGGGATCCTACCGGAGATTTTTACCCATCGGTTGAGCTTGGATCCAAAGTTCCGACCGGTAAGGCAAAAGAGAAGGCCCCAGTCCGAGGTTAAACATGCATTCATCAAAGACGAGGTAACCAAAATTCTCAAAATAGGGTCCATCCGGGAGGTAAAATATCCCGAATGGCTAGCAAACGTAGTCGTAGTCCCCAAAAAGGGAATAAACTTAGAATGTGCATAGACTACAAAGATTTATACAAAGCATTCCCTATAGATTCCTTTCCTTTGACGAATATCGATCGCATGATCGATGCCACGGCCGGCCACGAGATCCTTAATTTTCTCGATGCCTACTTCGGGTACAATCAAATACAAATGAACACGGAGGATCGGGAAAAGACTTCGTTCATCAATAAATAAGACACTTATTGCTATAATGTAAAGTCGTTTGAACTAAAAATGTTGGTGCTACTTATCAACGCCTAGTCAACCGAATGTTCGAAGAACAAATAGGTAAATCAATGGAGGTTTATATTGATGACATGCTAGTTAAGTCCCTGCGAGCAGAGGACCATTTAAAATATTTGTAGGAGACCTTCGACATATTGAGAAGGTACAACATGAAGCTCAACCCGGAAAGATGTGCTTTTGGGGTCGGTTCGGGCAAGTTCCTCGGCTTTATGATATCAAATCGGGGGATCGAAATCAACCCCGATAAAATCAAGGCAATAGAAGACATCACAGTTGTTTTAATGTCAAGGCCGTACAAAGGTTAACAGGGCGCATAGCCACCCTAGGTCGATTTATTTTGAGGTCCTCAGATAGGAGCCACCTGTACTTCTCACTGCTTAAGAAAAAGAGCAATTTCGCATGGATCCCAGAATGTCAATAGGCTTTGGAGGAACTCAAACGATACCTTTCAAGCCCGCCATTGCTTCAAACCCCAGGCGGACGAGTAACTTTACTTGTACTTAGCGGTCTCGGAGATAACGGTAAGTGGGGTCTTAGTTCGAGAAGAGCAAGGTACGCAATTTCCTGTTTATTATGTTAGTCGGACCCTAGATGAAGCCGAGACCCGGTACCCACACTTAGAAAATTATCGCTTGCTTTAATAAGTGCCTCTAGGAAATTAAAACCGTACTTTCAATGTCACCCAATTTATGTTGTAACCACCTACCCCCTTCGCGACATTTTGCACAAGCCCGAACTCTCGGGACGAGTTGCCAAATGGGCCATCGAGATCAGCGGGTACGATATAGATTATAAACCCCGAACGACCATCAAGTCTCCAATCTTGGCAGACTTCATGACCGACTTCACTCCGGCTCTCGTACCCGAGGTCGAAAAGGAACTATTATTAAAATCGGGTACATCGTCGGGGGTGTGGACCCTCTTCATGGACGGTGCTTCGAACGTGAAGGGTCCGGGCTAGGCATCATTTTGAAGCTACCCTCAGGTTATACAATTAGATAGTCTGTTAAAACTTCAAAATTAGCTAACAATGAGTCCGAGTATGAGGCCACGATTGCAGGTCTCGAACTAGCTAAAAGTTTGGGGGCGGAGGTAATTGAGGCCAAGTGCGACTCCCAACTTGTGGTGAATCAAGTCAATAGAACTCGAGGTTGGAGAAGATCTAATTCAGAGGTACTTGGACAAACTACAAGTGTCTCTGCATCGATTCGAAGAATGGACCCTGCAGCATGTACCTCGAGAACAAAATAGCGAGGCTGATGCCCTTGCAAATTTAGGGTCGTTGATCGAAGATGATGAACTTAGCTCGGGGACTGTCGTACAACTTTTGAGGTCAGTAAACGACGAAGGACACGCCAAAATAAACTCCACAAGTCTAACCTGGGATTGGAAGAATAAGTACATCGAATACCCAAAGAACGGGAAGTAGCCATCGGATCCTAAAGAATCAAGGACTCTACATACGAAGGCCGCACGGTTCACTTTGGCCGAGGATGAACATTGTATAGGAGGACGTTCGATGGACCTGTATACGGCTAAAATCGAAGAGTCCGATTTTGGGACCGTTGTGGCATTCCGTAGCTTCGCCTGGAAGGCCCGAGGCACAGCTCGAGGTTAAACCCCGATGGTTCCTTAGCTCGGCCTCGGGGCGTCACAAATCGGTGGCTACCATGGACAAGCAGGAGGTTCCCAAGGCACGTGACCAAAGCTGACAATACCTGCCAGAGTAGTACTAGTCTATACCAGACTAGTAAATAGTTGTACCAGCTATGTTTCTTTTTAATAATTACACATATACCGTGTTGGGATTCCCCCTCATATATAAAGGGGACACTTATCATTTTGTAAGACACATGCTATTCAATACAAGAACAAGAACATTCTCTGCTCTCTAACTTAAACATATTCTCCCTTGATTTTATTGCTTATATTTATTAGATTGCTTACATTTATTGTGTTTCATTGATTGTTCTTCATTTGTTACTCATCATTGATCATAAAGAGCCCTTATCTAAGCTCTTAGAACTGTTAGTCCTTATCGATCATTCCCAACTAAGCCCGTCTAGCTCGACCTCAAGGCCCCACTTAGGCCGGTCCGAGACCCCGACTCGCAGCCGTTCGATTTGAATAACCACACTGCCTCTTACTCTTATCTTATTTTCTAGCCTCATACTTAGCATCCATTGACTAAAAAACTAGCATAAAAATAAATCACGTATTTTTAGAACCACAAAATCAAATCTGATTGTAATTACCATTTTCAAGGTAAACAGTTTGGCACCCACCGTGGGGATAAAAATAATAGTGATTGTTTTCGTGCTGGTTTAGTGAATAACGCAAGTTATCTTTCACACTTTTTCTTGTCCAAGAATCTTTGATTTCATGTCAAAATGTCTAACTCAGTTAATGCACATGAGAACAACGGTCCTGAGGACCATGGAAATAATGGTGTAGCTGTTCCAGGCATCGGTGTACCACCGTAAAACCATGTGGATGCACCAGAACCAATTCCCGTGGACGTGGTCTCGCGCAACACCCAACACGTCGATATAAGCTCCCACACTAACAGGAGTATACGCCAAGAAAACCAACAAGAAGCTTAGAAAACCCCAGCTCGAGAGGAACGAGAGGTTAGCCTTCACGTCATTTTTGAGATGTTGCAGGCACAACAGCTGGCGATTGCTCAACTGCAAAGCCACCAATAAACTCCGGGTACAGCAGCACTGGAAATGGCTCCTCGAGCCGAACAAGTACCAGAAAGATCAAGCAACAACAGGTCATCAGCCGACCCCGCTATCATAAAGATGCTCGAGGACCTCACAAAGAGGATTAAATCGGGCGAAAAGAAGATAGAAGCCAATGACAAAAAGGTGGAGACCTACAATTCAAGGGTCGATCAAATTTCGGGCGCAACCCCGATCCTGAAGGGTGTAGATTCAAAGAAATTCGTACAAAAGCCATTCCTACAAAATGCTGCTCCAAAGCCCATCCCGAAGAAATTCAGAATGCCCGATCTTTCGAAGTACAACGAAACCTCAGACCCCAATGAGCACGTCACTGCTTACACTTATGCGGTGAAGGGCAATGACCTGAAGGACGATGAGATTGAATTTGACCTACTAAAAAAGTTTGGAGAAACACTTTCAAAAGGGTCCATGATGTGGTATCACAACCTAGCCCCGAATTTGATAGACTCGTTTGCCATGCTGGCGGATTCTTTTATAAAGGCACATGCCGGTGCCATCAAGGTCGCTACAAGGAAATCCGACGTCTTCAAAATCAAATAGAGGGAAAACGAGATGCTGCAGGAGTTTGTATCTCGCTTTCAAATGGAGCGAATGGAATTACCACCAGTCTCCAATGACTGAGCAGCACAAGCCTTCACCCAAGGTTTAAATGACCGAAGCTTGGTAGCTTCAAAGCAGCTGAAGCAAAACTTGGTTGAATATCCCGCCATAACTTGGTCGGATGTCCACAACCGATATCAATCAAAGATTAGGGTCGAGGACGACCAACTAGGAGCCCCCTCGGGCTCAGTATATCCTACCAGGCTCTTGGCAAAGGAACCAAGGCCGAACAAGGAAAGGTATCAACCATACATGGAATATCGAAGAAACTCCCCAAGGCGTAACATACCCCGAAATGACCGAAGGACGTATCGAGGTCAGAATCCTCGGGGACTCGTGAGCAGAGCCGGACTCGATAGATACACAAGGCCAACGGAGGCACCCTGTTTATCTGAGTACAACTTCAACGTCGATGTTTCGGACATCGTATCAGCCATAGGTAAAATCAGAGACACCAGGTGACCAAAACCCGTACTATCAGATCTGTCGCAAAGGAACCCCAACCTGACGTGCGAATTTCACGGCACACACGGTCATAGGATCGAAGATTGCAGACAGCTCCGAGAAGAAGTAGCCCGACTACTTAACAAAGGGCACCTCCGAGAGTTCCTCAACGACCGAGCCAAAAATCTATTTTGGGAAAGAGAGGCGAACAGGAGAAATTAAACAGAAGAACCACAACATGTCATCTACATAATTGTTGGGGGAGTCGGCATCCCATAGGAACCCATTGTCAAACGAACAAAAATATCCATCACCAGGGAAAAGCGAACTCGAGGTTACATACCCGAGGACGCTCTCACATTCAGCGACAAGGACATCAAGACCCTGTCTCAGCCTCAAAACGATGCACTGGTAATTTCTTTTCTTGTGAATACATTTCAAATTAAACGTGTACTTGTGGATCCAGGTTGCTCGGCCAACATTATCAGAGCGAGGGTGGTGGAGCAGCTCGGACTGCTCGACCAAATTATGCTCGCTTCTCGAGTCCTCAACGGATTCAACATGGCGAGCGAGACAACGAAAGGGGAAATCACCCTCCCGGTCAACGTGGCCGGCACGACCCAAAATGCCAAATTTCATGTCATGGAAGGAGACATGAGATACAATGCCTTACTCGGAAGGCCATGGATACACTGCATGAGAGCAGTACCGTCAACCCTTCATCAAATGATGAAGTTTCCAACAAAGGACGAAATAAAAACTGTATGCGGGGAGCAGTATGCAGCGAGAGAGATGTTCGCGGTGCATGACGTGGCACCGGCATCGACGCCTTCAACATGGAAGGAACTAAAGGATGAGCAAAGAGTGAAGTAGCAATCACAAGCTACATTCTCGGCTGCATCCGAATAAACCAGCAAAGGACCGTACCGCATCCCCGGAGCAAGCGGTTGGAGCGTATCGAGGCTTGAAGTGCCACCTCCACTAAGGTATAACCGTCTCCCTTTTTATCTACATCTTACACTAGTCTATGTGCAGGAGTCCAGTAAGAAAAATCGAAGCACTTTCCAGCTTGAAGACCTTAGGTTTTAAAGCATGCGTTGCACTCTTCTCCTTCGACCGGATTTTATCCCAAGAAGGGTTTTACCGGCAAGGTTTTTAACGAGGCAACATTTATATGCTACCTAAGGAGAACTTAACAAGTATTCAAGGCTTCTCTTCAATCAACCTCGAATACTGGGGGGCATTCCCCCGAGAGATAACCTCCTCGAAGAAGTCAAGATGAGCCAAAAAGGGTCTCAATAGGAAAACGATGTATCGGGCCAAACGATCGATCAATCGTGTCCGCATAGAATAATCAAACCCTCGAGGACAAAAACATGTATGCTTGTACCAAGTAATCAATGGAATACCTTCTACCATCAAAGCGCCTTGCGCTTCAAAGAAGTTTGCTATTTTTACAAGAAACGGCCCCAGAGCCAGAAATTTCCCGAACACTCGGGGACTAGCATCAAAAACTCGAAGCCGTACGACCTCCGGGCCAGAAACATCGAACTCGTAAACCCTCAATGAGGCAACGAAAAAATATACAAAGAACGGCTCCAGAGCCAAAAACTCTCGATGTCTCGGGACTGTCGCCGAAGTCACCCCATCGAGGTATCAAGAACCCGAGGCCATTAGACCCCATGCGGGCGACCTCGAGCCCGATAGCCCTCCACGTGGCAATGTTAGAAAATGTAAGCCCTCCACGAGGCGTTATCAACGGTGTAAGACCTCCATAAGGCAATACCAAATCTGTAAGACCTCAAGCAAGCATGAATCATACTCATACCAAATCTATAAGACCTCAAGAAAGGCATGAATCATACTTGTACCAAGAATTTGTAAGACCTCAAGCAAGGCATGAATCATACTTATACCAAGAATCTGTAAGACCTCAAGCAAGGCATGAATTATACTTGTGCCAAGTAACATATCTGTAAGACCTAAAGTAAGGCATGTTCAAATTTATAAGACCTTACAAAAGGCATAATCCCGATCTTAAAGTTAAGGCTATATATTCCAACTTGTAAGACCCCTAAAACGGCATACCCTCGATATAGACGCCGAAGCTACTTCACTCGGGGACTAAAAGGCAACAACCAAATACAATGACTACAGTTACAAGGCTGTACCAGCCAAACTAACGCGACTCAGGGACGCCCGACCGTTGCCATAAAATCTCAGGCCTTCAATTGCTTCGAAATACTTCAAAAAGAGCCGGTTAATTAGGCTACCCTTGGCATAAGCAAAAGAGCTTCGATCATGTCAGCTCCAAACAATAGGCTTCGAAACAATTCAGCCATCGAGCAAAACCTCCCGAGGTGCTCATTTATCGCCACATAACGGCTCACAATTGAGGTTCTTATCGAACTATCGCTTAGTCGGGCGAACACAAAAAATTCAAAAAAGTCTTTAACGAGGGAAAAATAAAGCCTATACTAGAGGTTGTACCGACCCAAGGCGTAAGAGCCCAAGCGCTAGCCATATTAGAGGTCGTACCGACCCAAGGCGTAAGAGCCCAAG
Organism: Nicotiana attenuata; assembly: GCF_001879085.1. Taxonomy (NCBI): domain Eukaryota; kingdom Viridiplantae; phylum Streptophyta; class Magnoliopsida; order Solanales; family Solanaceae; genus Nicotiana; species Nicotiana attenuata. Next base: position 147,639 of record NW_017671730.1, on the reverse strand, counting down.
CGCCAGCCCATATTAGAGGTCGTACCGACCCAAGGCGTAAGAGCCCAAGCGCCAGCCCATATTAGAGGTCGGAAAAAGCCCAATTTGATCACTGAAAGTTTTGCATTTTTTAGGATTCCACTAATGAATTGCTAGATAATCTTCAGTTCGGTAACAAACTTCACTTCCCCTTAGGTATGTCTGCTATCGAGCCAAAGACTATCTAACAATCCCTTAGTTGTTTGCACTTGGGAACGGCCAGGTAACATTTGCTTGATAGCAAACTTAACTTCTCGGTGGAAAGTTTGCTCTCAAAGATTACCTAACCGCTCCGAAGTGGCTCTTTTCTTGTGTGGTTAAAAGGTCTTATTGTTTCTATTGAAACCTTCTTCATAGTACACTTTCTGATACTGCATCGTTAATAACTTGCCAGAAAAATCCAATTGGAACAAAAACTGGACGAAGGGAAAAAGAGTACCGCACACACTTTCAGAATAGGCGATGTTCATCAGCAATAATATCTCTTGAGGTATGTCACATTCTAGTTTCTTGGAAACTTTTCTCCATCTTGATTTTCCAACTCATATGACCTTTTCCGATGACAGCTGAAACCCCGTAGAGGCCTTCCCATGTTGGACCTAGCTTCCCTGCATTGAGTTACCGGGTGTTTTGAGTTACTTTCCTTAGAACCAAGTCTCCCTCTTTGAAATAACGGTAGTTGGCTCTTCGATTATAATATCTTTCAATTCTCTGATTTTGGGCTGCCATCTTTATGTGCGCTAAGTCCCTGCGCTCATCGAGTAGCTCCGAGTTGACCAGCACTACTTTGTTGTTTGCCTCTTCACTTGCCTGGAAATATCTCAAGGTAGGCTCCCCTACTTCCACCGATATTAAGGCTTTTGCTCCGTACACAAGGGAGAAAGGAGTTTCTCTTGTGCTTGATTTGGTCGTTGTTCGGTATGCCCATAGCACTCCAGGCAGTTCCTCTGGCCATTTACCTTTAGCTGCTTCAAATCTCTTTTTGAGATTTTGTATAATCACTTTGTTCGTTGATTCTGCTTGATCATTTGCGCTCGGATGATAGGGCGAAGAAGTGATTCTTTTAATTTTCATGTCTTCAAGTAACTTTCTGATCTTTGCGCCAATAAAATGTGGCTTGTTATAGCAGGCTATCTCTTTTGGTATATCAAATCTGCATATTATGTTGTCCCATAAGAAATCCACCACTTCACGTTCGTCGATCATCTGATAAGGACCTGCTTCAACCCACATAGAAAAATAGTCAGTCAAAATAAAAAGAAATCTTACCTTGCTAGGGGCCGGCGGCAGTGGTCCCACGATATTCATTCCCCACTTCATGAACGTCCATGGAGACAGAACTGAGTGCAATGGTTCTGTTGGTTTATGCACTAGTGGTGCGTAGCGCGTTGACATTTATCACATTTTTATAAGAAAGCTTTGGCGTCTTGTTCCATTTATGGCTAATAGTGTCATGCCCCTACCAATTTTAGTACCAAGGAGTCTGCGCCCGAATTATTTCCACATATCCCTTCATGGACTTCTTGCATAACATGATTAGCTTTGGAAGCTCCCGAGCATCGGGCCAGCGGGCCTTGGAAAGATTTCCTGTACAGTTGGCCTCTTTTGATGCTATATCATGCTGCTTTGGCGCGCAGCGCTCGGGATGCCTTCGAGTCTTCGGTCAACTTTCCGTGTTCGAGATAATCAATGATCTCATTCCTCCAGTCCCATACCAAATTAGTCGCATTCAACTCATATTAGCTATCTGCATCCAGAACCGAGTGCATGAGCTGTACCACCGTACCAGAGTCTGATCCCGTCATTTATGTTGATGAGCCAAGGTTAGCTAATGCGTCTTCTTCTGCATTTTCTTCCCTCAGGATATGTGTAATGGACCACTCCCGGAACCGAGCAAGCAGAGCATGAACCTTCACTATGTATTGTTGCATACGCTCCTCTTTGGTTTTGACGATCCCGTAGACCTGATTTACCACTAGCTGGGAGTCGTATTTGATTTCTATGACCTTGGAATCTAGTCCCTGGGTCAATTCGAGTCCAGCAATCAAAGCTTCGCACTCTGCTTTGTTGTTAGACAAAGGGACCGTTCTTATGGCCTGCCTTAGGGTTTCTCCCATAGGTGTAATCAACTATGTCGAGCCCAGACCCTTTTATGTTGGAAGATACATCTATAAATAGGGTCCAAACCCCCAATGACGATTCACCATCGCTACCTCTTTGGTTGCCAGAGGTAGCAGTCACGGACTGAAATCGGCCACAAAGTCGGCCAGAACTTGTGACTTAATCTCCGTCCTAGGTTTATATAATTCAATCATTTTGATGGCCCAATTGGCCAACCTACCCAAGAGTTTGGGTTTATGAAGGATATTCTGCAGGGGAAAGGTGGTCACCACGGCTATTGGGTAACATTGGAAGTAAGGCCTTAGCTTCCGAGCGGCAACTACGAGAGCTAAGGCCAGCTTCTCCAAATGCGGGTAGCGAGTTTCTACTCCTGTTAAGATTTTACTTATGTAATAAATGAGAGATTGCGTACCTTCATCCTCACGGACTAAAATGGCGCTTACCGCTACCTTTGAGACTGCTAGGTAGATTAATAATTTTTTGCCTTCTTCCGGCTTTGATAGTAACGGAGGGCTTAACAAGTATCTTTTCAAATCCCTTAAAGCTTGTTGGCATTCTGGGGTCCACTCGAAGTTGTTCTTCTTTTTGAGTAGTGCGAAGGAACGATGGCATTTTTCTTATGACCTAGAAATGAACCTACTCAAAGCGGCCATATCTCCCTATGAGCCTTTAAACCTCTTTTGTGCTTAATAGTTGGTCCGGGATGTCATTGATGGCTTTGATTTTATCGGGATTTACCTCAATCCCCCTTTGTGATGCAAGAAATCCTAGGAATTTGCCGGAGCTGACCCCGAACGCGCACTTCTCGGGGTTAAGCTTTATATTATGCTTCCTTAGGATGTAAAAAGTTTCTTGCAAGTACTTAATATGATCACATGTGTTCATAGACTTAACAAGCAGATCGTCTATATAAACTTCCATGGTTTTCCCTATCTGATTTTCAAACATCTTGTTTACGAGCCGTTGATAAGTGGCTCTAGCGTTCTTTAGCCCGAAGGGAATCATATTATAGCAATATGTGCCAAAATTCATTATGAACGAAGTTTTTTCCCGATCCTCCGTGTTCATCTTAATTTGGTTGTAGCCGGAATACGCATCGAGGAAACTCATTAACTCGTGCCCAGCCATTGCATCAATTATTTGATCGATGTTTGGCAACGGGAATGAGTCCTTTGGGCATGCCTTATTCAAGTCCTTTTAGTCTATGCGCATGCGAAATTTATTGTTCTTCTTAGGAACTACTACTACGTTAGTTAGCCAGTCTGGATACTTTTCCTCTCGAATCGAACTGATATCACGTGAGTGAGTTACCTCCTCTTTGACGAATTTATTCCTGGCCTCGGCATAGGACATTTCTTTTGTCTTACCGAGGGATGCTGGGATCCAAGCTTAGCTTGTGTATGGCCATTTCCATCGGGAAACCTGTCATATCCGCATGCAACCACGCAAAACAATCGGCATTAAATTTAAGAAATTCAATAAAGCCAGACTTGAGCTCGGGGTGTAGTCCTGTCTCCAAGTGGAATTTCCTCTCCAAGAACTTTTCAAACAATGCGACTTGCTCGAGTTCTTCCACTGTGGACTTTGTTGCGTCCGTCTATTTTAGTACTTGGAAACATTTTGTCACCTAATAAGATTCTAACGCTTCCTCCCCCTGGTTAAATTCCTGACTCGGATCAGGCTCCGGTTACTGTAATTGCTATGCCACATGCACCTTCCCCTTGCTACTTGAGACCAAAATTGCATTCATCTCTTTTGCCGCCGGTTGGTCGCCTTTTATCTATTTAATCCCCTCGTGAGTTGGGAATTTCAGCAATTGATGATACGCTGATGGTATGGTTTTCATCTCGTGTAACCATGGTCTTCCCAGAATAATGTTGTAACCCATATCACCATACACAACCTCGAAAAGAGTCGTCTTCATCACCCTCTCGGCATTTGTAGGAAGCAGGTTCTCTGCTCGGGTTATCACTCTTGCGAGGTTGAACCCGGCAAGGAGTTTTGTGGCCGGAATGATGCCTTCGATAAGTTTGGATTGCTCCAATACCCTCCACTGTATGAAATTGGCCGAACTTCCTAAATCCATCAGAACACGTTTGATTTTAAAATCTAATACATTTAAAGAAACTACCAATGCATCATTGTGCGGTAGCAATAATCCGTCTGCGTCTTCCTCCGTAAAATTGATGTCGTCCTCAGCAACTTCCCGGAGCCTCTTGCAGTGGGTTGTTGTTACCTTCGTCTTTTCTGCTACCCAGAAAGTAACCCCGTTAATTTCGTTTTGCCCCCCCCCCCGAGAAAATCATGTTGATCGTTTGGCGCGGGGGGTCTTACCTTATTTTTGAGGTTTCTGTGTTATCACGGTTGTGACCGTAATTGTTTTTAGCCTGGTTACTTAAGAATTCCCTGAGATGGCCATTTTTTAGTAGTGGTTCCACCTCTTCACGCAGATGTTGGCAATCCCCAGTTCAGTGGTCGTTCATTTCATGGTATTCGCACCACAAATTAGGATTCCTCTGGCTGGGATAGGACCTCATCTGCTTCGGGAACCGTGTTTCTTTAGTGTTCCTCATAGCCGATACCAACTCCACTACACTAACATTGAAAAAGTATTTTGACAGTAGGAAGGATCCCGAGAACCTGACGCTTCCTTGTCATATAGGGATCAGTTATTTCAGTCGCGATCAGTTCATCTGTAGGTAACGAATCCGTCTGCCGACTGGAGACCTCTACCGTGTCTTTCGGCCCATTCGTAGGGCAATAACTGGTTCCTCGATGACCATCTGTTTGTGTTGAAATTGTCTTTTGATTTTTCTTTATTTTTCTCCCGACCTTTAGTCGACGCTGGAAGCCGAACTGATCATCCTCAATCCTTATCTTTGACTCGTATCAGTTGTGAACATTCGCCCAAGTTGTCCTTTGGAATTTGAGCAAATGTTCCTTCAAATTCTGGGAGGCATCGGAACTTCTCGGATTCAAACCCTTGGTGAATGCTTCAGCCGCCCATTCATCCGAAATAGCCGGGAGTAACATCCTTTCCTTCCAGAACCGGGTTACGAATTCCTACAACATCTCGGACTCTCCCAATGCAATTTTGAATATGTCGGCCTTCCACGCCTGCACCTTTCCATCCCCAGCATGAGCCTTAATAAAAGAGTCTGCGAGCATCTCAAAGGAATCTATGGAATGCTCCGGTAACAATGAATACCACGTCAAAGCTACCCTCGTGAGAGTCTCTCCGATTTTTTAGCAAAACAGATTCGATCTCGTGGGGAGCTAAATTATTCCTCTTCACCGTCGTTGTATAAGTGGTAATATGTTCCTAAGGGTCCTAAGTCCCATCATATTTCGCCACATTGGGCATTTTAAAGCGCTTCGAGATTAATTCTGGTGCCGCGCTTAGTTTGTACGGAAACTGAGTATACTTCTTTGAGTCCGGCCATTTCAACACCAGCACCTGGGATTTGGTCCATGCAAGAGTTTACTTCCCTCATAAACCATATGAGTTCGCTTTCACTCTCATTTTTGTGACCGGATCCGCTCCCCCCAACTTCATAGAAGCCGACCTCACCCCTCGGGGTATTGTTGTCGATCCTCTGCATTGTTTGATTTACGGGGGCACCGGGAGGAACTAGACCTCGTCCGTTCACGTTAATGGAAGCGCTTGATAATGCCTGTTTTAGTTGTGTCATAACCTTGTCCTGACACGTGAGATGGCCTAGGATGACCTCTTGTTGCTTTTGCAGGACCCTTACCGCTTCAACAACATGCTCCTCTTCACCATCATTAGGAGTCGCCTCCCGAACATATCGCGGGTATCGCCTGTTGTGGACTAGTGTGGCATTGTTCCCCTCATTGCGGGTATCACTGATTGAATCCTCATGTTGAGGCTGGTCTCCTTCGGCCTCAAGATTTTGTGTGTTATTAACACCACTATCTGCAATTTTTTGTGACTTTCCGCTAAGAACAGGTAATTAAAATGCATTAGTAAAAGAGGCAAGGACCAACTTAATTGCATGACTATCTAGGTCCCACGGTGGGCGCCAAACTATTTACTCGTAAAACAGTACAGTTGAATTTTTATGTGGTTTCTAGACAAGTGAATTAATTGATCCTGAAATAATAGAAGAATTGAAAAAATATGCAATACTTAGCCTTGAGATGGAAATGAAATAGCAGAAACAGTTGTTCCGGGAGTAGGGCTTCCAGGTACAATAGCAATGGAATCAAAAACAAGAAGATAAAAATGTATAAAGCTTTGAACAAATTATAGCATAAGTTTTTCAGAAAATTCCCCCTTTGCAATGATAGTAGACCTTACTATTTATAGCTACATCTGGGGAATAAGGTCCTAGGATCAAACCCCTCTTCAATGCCAATTATGAGGGACATTGAAGAATGTGTAACGGAGGGCATGAATGCCATATTCTTTTGTAACGGGCAGTGTACTAAATGCTGCAGAATATTCTTCATTAAATGCTATCAGGTGGCAGGCATTTATTTTATCTTTATGAGTATCATTATCTCCGATAACAGATGAAATGGTTGCCTTCGATTTCAGTCATCCTCTATCTTTGACTCCACGTTTCACTTTCTTGATCATTTAATATAGTATATTTTACCTCATACAAGCATGATTCTTTATGTAAAAGGAAGTCCAGACAAATTGAATTGAGCATGAGCCTCTTGTTCTGCCTCTACACCATGCAGCTTCTGCCTCTAAGATGTAATTCTTAGAAAACTATAAAATAGAAGAACAAGAGGTGATGATTTAAATTTTCTTAGAAAAAAATAAAAAATAATACCTTATAATACGTGGTTGCTTCAGGGGTTCTGGTGCTTTTTTTTAATCTGATCTTTTATAACTCAAATAAATTCTTTGACTATTATATATGTGGTTTTTATTTTTAAAAAATATTCTCATTTATACGGAGCACATGCGCAACGTAATGCGCGTGTCTAGAAACTAGTAATTCTACAAATACGAACACATATGAGCTCCACACATTATTCAGTCATCATACAAGTCAGTTTCGCTTGTTAATCGTCAAAACACTCCAGAATGAACAAGGGCTTCTCAATCAGTTATATACTCAAGAATTATCAAAATCTTTGTCGAAGCATTAGAGTGATAGTCACTCCGATGGACACCATTAACGAAACCAAATGAGACATGAATAAGAAAAAAAATAGAATAGCCAAGAGTTGAGCAAGAAGCTCGTCCTTCAAGTTTGTTGTTTATCCATAAAATGGTACAGTTGAATTGTAACGTGGTTTATAGATACGTAAATTAATTTGACCCAGAAATATGAAAGAAATAGGAACAGAATAAGACTATAAAATAACATTAAGGTAATACAAGCCTGACTATGAGTTTAGCTTCTCCGATAGAAGTAATAAGAACAATGTTAGGAACAAAAGAAAACAAATAATTTTATAGTATGAGAGCAAATTATAGCCTTTGACTACAAGATGATTTTTTGTGTCCACCTATGAATACAAGTTTTCTTATTTATAGCCCTATTCAGGGAGACAAGATTCCCAAATCAAGCTCCTCTTGAATGAGAATAAAACCTACATTGATGGCTACATAACGGTTGGCCATTAATATAGAGATTCTTTGTAACGTCTACTCATTAAATGTTGTATTTCCCAACCAATGTCTTCCTTTCAAATATTTATTATCGGTTCCCATGCCTTTGGAATTTACACAACACTAAACTCATGTTTGTATCCGATGTCAACTATTTTCTGACTCATATATTACCTGTCTCCCGTTACACGTGTCATCTCGTCATTCGTCCACCTGTCGCTAATCAATTTTACCCTATATAGATAATCCCCCTACTTTTCGGTGACAATACTTTAGTGTTACCCGAAAGTAGATAAAACTTCTTTTCTTAGCGAGTAAGTATTTGAATAGTTTCTGACACTTTAAAGGATGCATGACTTCTTGCATTTAATAAACCGAACACGTGTTATCCCGTGATTCGGTAATATTTTTGCCAGTTTTAAGGTAATCATGACCATGAATTATGTCGCTTATAAACTTCTCCACTACTCTTCAATTTTACTTTCACTTTTACAAACTCCTCCTCTTCTTCGAATTTCCTTAGAACCCTACTGCAAAATTCATCTATCTTAATAAAATCTCTCTACTCAAATTTCTTACCATCATGTCTTCTAATACCGCTGTCCTCGAAAACTCTGGACTTCTCTTCGGTGGTGGCCCTAGAAAGAACAAAGCAAAGGAAGTTGATGTCGAATTCGAACCTCCTACCATTAACTCCATCATACCTTTTCAACGTAACACCCAGTCAGACCTTCCCGTCCAAAAAGAACCTGTTAATCCCAAAAATGAAAGACATTTTCCTATTCTCAAGTATCCTTCTTCCATTCGTCTTGATAACCTTCCCGTCGTGAAGAAAGATTGCGATTGGGATAATATAGAATTCTTCGTCCCCAATGAGGTGGAAAGCGTCACCTTTCACCCAACTAGGATTCATGTATATTTAATACATATCCTGTTACTTTAAGATTGGATCAAGAAATTGACCCCATAATTTTAGAATTCTGCCATCGTTACCGAATCAGCTTGGCTCAAGTAGGTCCATCAGTATGTACTATGTCTTGCCTTCAAAAGTTGTGCTCTGAGACCGGGGAAACCCTAACTCTCGCACATTTGATCAACCTCTACTCCCCAAAGATCTTCTGTGGAGGTGTGCTAAAGCTCAACAAACGAGGCCACTATACCATCCTTACCAGCATTGATGACGATAACGATCGTGGATGATGGAACGGTTTGTTGTTATTGCTACCAGTCTCCCTGGCAACATCTCCTCCCATTCTTGAAGCTTGGAATCCTTTTCATAAGTCTTTGGATATCTTTTACTTACCGTATTTTATAATACTTTCCTCTTTTGTTGACTTTTTATTTTTCTTATTCCAACTACTCACTGGGAACCACCACAAGTTAAAAACCTAACCCAATGGGTATAGAAAATTATGGACATCTCTACACCAGACTCTCAAAGGTGGAAAGAAATGGCTGCCAGATTTAATTGAAAAGCAAAAAACCATGGTAAGTAAAGTCTCTTCCTTCCTTCTTTCACTTTTTAGCATGACTCGAAATCAATTTGCTGACTCTCTTTTTGCAACACCTAGGAATTCCGAAGGGATCTGTTGTCTGCGCTGTTGTTGAGTTTCCGATGACCCAAAGGAAGCCCAACGACAATTACAAGATATGCTCAACCAGAAGAGGTCACGTGAAGTTTCTCTTACTTCAGGTAAAGGCGCCTCCTCCTGGATTCCCCGGCCTAGGGACAAAAAATCAAAGAGAAGACGTACCTCGACAACTGGGACTCGGGTGAAGACTTCAACAAAGGAGATCCCAACTGGACTGGACACAGTTGTCCTTGTTGCTGAGAGAACCGGTGATGAAGTGGTTCCTCTAAATAGAAGGAAAATAACTTCATCAGCTCAACCGGATGCTCAGTCGGGAGAGCTCCAAACATCACAACCGGGAAAGTTTAAGGAATCTTCACGGAAATGTAAATCGTTGAAAATGTTGAGTCTCGCTTTCGGGCTCCTATTGACATTTCCATTTAGAGGGGTTCTAACCCTGAGGTACCTCCGTTATCAACTTTTGAGCCATCTACTACAGCAACACCTTCTAATCCAACCGCTACCTCTCCACTGGCCCAAACGAACAGATGACAGACGTTCCTTTCTCACAGTCATCTGATCATGGGAATTTAGGGAACACTTTCTCGATACCCACTCAAAACCTTAGTGGTAAATGGAGTGTTGTGTTTACGGTTTCTAATGAGTTCCACTTAATCTCCAAGCCAGAGGAAATCACTAACTACCTGAAACCTCTAGCATGGACAGAGATTGGAGAAAAATGGACTCTCTTTCTGTTGAGTGTCTGATCAACAACAGTATGCACTATTCAGCTCTAGTATCAATTCAATCTTCTTCTATTCCCTTCCTCCTTTATAGACCTTATCTTCATACTCTTATTTTCAACTTTTACAGGCTAACCTCCTTGCGTCCGAGGGTCTACAAAAGCTGATCCTGGACAAAGAAGAACTCACTGCCGAACGGAACTAACTTGTCGAGCGCCTCCTTATTTTGCTCAAACGGGCAAGCACAAGGCTCGATTACAGAAATTCGAGAAAGATAGAATGGCCCACAACCAAGAAGCAGCTCATTTACATGAGGATCTTAAGGAGGCGAAGGCCAAGCGGGCCGAACTACATGCTGCCGCAACTGCAGCGGCCGAGCGTGAGTCTGCTATTATGGTGCAAACAAACAATTTGAAACTAGGCTTATATTTGAAAACTGAAGCAGTTGTTGCTTCCAAGGAGAAGAGAGCCAAAATGGAAGCAAGGCTCACAAAGGTTATGGAACAAAACCAGCTTCATGTGGCAACAAATACTGAACTTAATTCCAAGATCAGCATTGTGAAAGCTAAAACTGATAAACTTCAAATCCAAAATTGAGAAACTCGGAGCTAAACTTCAAGATTAGAAAGACTCTTTCCTCCTCAAAAAACCTATGCAATTTATCACATAAGAAGGAAGACTTTGGAGGAGGCCAAAGAAGGCATTGCACATTAATGATTGCATTTCCAAAGCTCGTGGATCAGAGATAACTGCTCTCAAGAACCTTCTTGCTCAGTCTGTTGCTTCTAACTCTTCGAACACTATCTCCGAGTATTCGGGAAGAAGAAGAAGAAGAAGAAGAAGAAGAAGAAGAAGAACTCGAACCGAAAGTGGAACAGCCTTCTTCTTTAAAGGAAAACGAAGACTCTTCTCTCCCTTCGAGTTCTGGCAGCAAAAATAATTGATGTATCTATTTTTCTTTCTTTTATAACTATGTCAAAACTTCTTTATTGAGTTTGGAATTTTAAGTAATGAACAAAATATTTTGCTTAAGTATTGTGTTCTTTTTTATTTAACTGACAAAGCTCAAGAATTCTTTTTACATCCGATAACTTTTGATCCTAGGCATTCACACTTCCGAAATATAACCTTTGACTATGAGGGTTCATAAGAGACGGATCTTATGTTTACGGTTCTCTTGAAGAGGGTTTCTCATGTTCATTCCGGCACAAGCATTTGAAGTTTTAACTAACTTTCAAACGCAAAAACTTTTTAAAATATTATTTGGACAAGAAATAAGATAAATAAAAGGACTTTGATTTATTTTTGCATCTTTAAAAGTATATTTACATAAACATTCATTTGCTTAAGTAAATAAAGCTTCCAATGCATGTGGCTAACTTGTACAACTTATTGCTTAAGTAACTCGTGCAGTCCCCGGTCCTGATAAATTTGGTTCGCGTCGATTCTAACAGTCTCCGGTCCTCGTCACACTTTTAGTGCTCTATTATGTAATAGTTCCCCCCAGTGTTCCGATGCTAATTATGAGAACTCGAACACCGGATATCTTGTTATTGTTGATCATCACTTCTCGTAATATGCTCTGCGTCGCTGACTCATTAAAAACCTTGCCGGCAGAACCCAATTAGAACAAAAACTGGTCTAAGGAAAAATGAGTGCAGCACATACTTTCAGAATTAACAAGGATCTTTAGTAGTAATACCTTTTGAGGTGAGTTACATTCCAATTGCTTGGATATTTAACGCCGTCTTGATTCTCCAATTTATGAACCTTTACCGGTTATAGCTGAAACCCAATAAGGTCCTTCCCATGTTGATCCTAGCATTGCATCATTATTCGTCTCCTCGTTTGCCCGAGAATAGCTTATGGTCGGTTCTCCAATTTCCACCAGAATCAAAGCTTCCGCACCGTATACAAGTAAAAATGGAGTTTCACCCGTGCTTGATTTCGTCGTTGTTCAATATGCCCATAACACATCCGGTAGCTCATCCGACCAATTTCCTTTAGCATCTTCTAACTTCTTTTTGAGATTTTGAATTATTATCTTGTTGGTCGACTTTGTTTCGCCATTAGCACTTGGATGGAATGGAGAAGATGTAATTCATTTGATCTTCAATCCTTCCAAAAACCTAGTGACTTTGGAACTTATAAATTACGGCCCATTGTCATAAGTAATTTCTTTTGGTACCCAAACCGACAGATGATGTGATCCCATATGAAATCAATCAGTTCTTGCTCTCCAATCTTTTTATAATCACCTGCTTCAACGCATTTAGTGAAATAGTCAGTCAAAACCAAAAGAATTTTTACCTGCCCTGGACCTTGTGGTAAGGGACCAACTATGTCCATCCCCCATTTCATGAAGGGTCATGGTGACCACACTGAATTCAAAAGTTCAGCCGGTTGATGCACTAATTGTGCATGACGCTGACATTTATCATATTTTTGTACAAATGCCTTCGCGTCTTGCTCCATCCGGGGCCAATAGTAACCAATCCTAATTAATTTGAGAACTAATGAGTCTGCACCAGAGTGGTTCCCGCACACTCCTTTGTGAACTTCCCTCATCACATAATCAGCCTCCGATGTCCCTAAACACCAATCCAATGGTCCTTGGAATGACCACATGTACATCTGACCATCAACAAGACAATAACGAGCAGCTGTAGTCCGTAGTGCTCGGGAAGCTTTTAGATCTTCAGGAAATTTACCATGCCTTAAATACTCTATAAACTCATTTCTCTAATACCAAATTAGGTTGGTTGATTTAACTTCATAATATCCATCCACGTCCAATACCGAATGCAACAGTTGAACGACTGCACCGGAATCAACTCTTTTAATTTCCGTAGACAGCCCCAAATTTGCCAATGCATCTGCCTCCACGTTTTCTTCTCTTGGAATCTGGATGATTGACCATTCCTTGAACCAAAAAAGTAATACTTGAACCTTATTCAAGTACCGTTGCATGCGCTCCTCCTTGCTGTCGAAATTCCATACACCTGATTCTCTACCAGCTAGGAGTCGCACTTTATTTCAATTACCTCGGAGCCTAGTCCCCGAGATAATTCAAGTCCCGCAACCAAAGCCTCGTAGTCAGCTTCGTTTTTAGTTAATGGTAAAGTTCTAATAGCCTGTCTCGGGGTTTCTCCCAAAGGAGTGATTAATACTATCCCAAGATCGAACCCTTTTACATTGGAAGCTCCATCCGTAAATAAGTTCCAAACACCTGATACAGTACCTGATACATGCACTACTTCTTTAACAGCTAAATGCATCAATCCCAGACTAAAGTCAGCCACAAAGTCAGTCAAAACTGGTGACTTGATCGCAGTCTTTTATTTGTATTCAATGTCTAATTCACTAACTTTGACTGTCCATTTAGCCAATCGACCCGATAATTTAGGTTTATGAAGGACATTCTCAAGGGAAAGGTTGTCATAACGGCTATGGGATGACATTGAAAATAAGGCCTCAGCTTTCGAGAGGCGACTAGAGAGATAGGGCCAACTTTTCAAGGTACAGATAACGTGTCTCCGCTCTTGATAAAAATTTACTAAAATAATAAGTAGGAAATTGCGTACCTTCTTTCTCTCGGACCTGAACATCACTTACCGCTACTTCTGAAACCGCTAAATAAATTAATAACTACTTACCTCCTATCAGTTTTTACAATAGTGGAGACTAAACATATACTTTTCAAGTCTTTCAATGCTTGCTGACATTCCGGAGTCCACACTAAATCATTCTTCTTTTTCAAAAATGAGAAGAAATGATGGCATTTCTTGGAGGATCTTGATATAAACCTGCTTAGGGCTGCCAACCTTTCGGTCAACATTTGCACCTCCTTCACACTTGTTAATTCATCTGGGATATCCTCGATGGATTTGATCTTATCGGGGTTTACTTCGATGCTTCTTTGAGAGACCAAAAAGCCCAAGAATTTTCCGGAACCAACTCAGAATGTGCATTTTTTGGATTGAGTTTCATATTGTACTTTCTCAGAATGTCAAATATCTCTTGTAGATGAGTCGAATGATCACCTGCATTAAGAGGCTTGACCAACATATCATCAATATACACCTCCATTCTTTTACCAATTTGGTGTTCAAACATTTTATTAACGAGCCTCTAGTAACTGGCCCAGTATTTTTAAGGGAAGGGCATCACATTATAGTAGTATGTGCCAAAATTTATGATAAACAAGGTTTTTTCTTAATCTTCCAGGTGCATCCTAATTTGATTGTACTTAGAATGTACATTAAGAAAACTCTAATACTCATGTCTATGATGTAGCATCAATCATTTGGTCAATGTTTGGCAACGAAAAAGAGTCCTTAGGGCGTGTCTTATTCAAATATTTATAATTTACTTGAATTCTAAATTTATTCTTCTTCTTTGGTACTACCACTAAGTTAGCTAACCAATCAGGATAATTTACCTCTCGAATTGAACATATATTTAGTTACCGTGTTACCTGTTCTTTGACAAATCTATTTTTGACCTCTGCTATCGGTCGTTTCTTCTGCCTTACCGGAAGGAAGTCAGGGTCCAAACTCAGCTTATGGACAACCACTTCTAATGGAATACTTTTCATATCTGAATGCGACCATGCAAAATAATCGTCAACCTGTAAATCATTACCTGCATCGTGAGATGTAGGCCTCGGGCAAAAGGGACGTCAGTACATTTGAATTGTACTGGTATGTAAAGCAACTAAAAGAAAGAATTATAAATGTTGAAACTGAAACTAAGCTAGTAACTGAGAATTGATAATTGATAACTGAAATATTAACTATTGAAACTGAAACTGAAGTGATAACTGAAAAGATAACTGATAACTGATAATTGAACTGATAGCTGAAAAGATAATTGATAAATGATAACTGAACTGATAACTGAAAAGATAACTGATAACTGATAACTGAAAAGATTACTGATAACTGATAACTGAACTGAATAAAGGAAGTAAGGATATGAATACTCCCTCTTCTGAATGATGAACAACCTGTTAATCTGAATATCAAACTGCGGCCTCAGGCCCAATATATATATGTGCACAAACTGCGGCCTCGGGCTCAAGTATACGTATACATAACCGCGACCTCAGGTCCAATATGCATAAAGCATAAACTGCGGCCTCAGGCCCAAAGATGCATAAAGCATTATCTGCGGCCTCAGGCCCAAATATAGGTGTTCAACATTCAGGGATTTAAAATCAGGAACTGAGAATCATACTGCAATACATAATACTGGAATACTGAATAGGACTAGAATGAGACATGTATTCTTGAACTGGTTATGAACACTGAACTTCAAATGTTTATGACGTGCTGAGTAAGCTGTACTGAGACTTAGGGACATCAAGACCAAGTCTATATTGAATACGAACTGAGCTCACAACGTTCAGAATGAAAGTCATGAACGAGTTATGAAACTAGAGAACAGAAGTTCTACAACAATTCAAGGGACTAGGCCTTAACTATATTTCTGAGGCAATTGATACGTCATAAAACAAACGTAATGTAGGGAGAATCATTAACATTCCCAAACATAGAGAGTTAGCCTCACATACCTTAACTTCCTGCTCTTGAGCGTAATACAACGTTTGTCAACCCTTTCAACTTTAATCTATAGCAATACAAGTCAAAGGTATTCCATATTAGCTACAATATCCATGTTTTGGTCACTTAGGCACTTTATCAAACACTTGGTGAGTATAAAGCTTCATAATCCCTATCAATGGTGTTTCTACACCCAATAACCGATTCTCTTGCTCTTGGATAAATTCTAAAGTCTCAAATGGTTATAATCAATATTATTCTTCATCACCCATAAGGTAAACAACACCCTTAACCAATAAAGTTCCATTAAATAAACATCTTTCAATCTCTATAATAGTTGTGTATTTATATTAGGAACTTAGGGATTCTAATCACCATACCAACAGTCCCAATACTTAAATCACACTTATATACCCATAATAAATTCATACATGTAAGTCTAAGGGTGTAGGATTACCTTTTGGAAGAAATCTTGCAAAACCCTCCTTTGAGTTCTTGAAGATCTATGTGTTTTATGAGCATATTTCATCAATACTAGTGTAAGAATGATGGAATTTCACAACAAGTTAATGGAGATTGCTTACCTTGAAGATGGGAGGGGTAGGAGGTCTTGAGAGGGTGGGAGAAGACCCCAAAATTCGTCCAAAAGAAATAGGGAAAAATGAACCCTAAAATTGGCTTAAAAGAGATGGGACTGGGGCGCGTCTACTCTAGCGAAGTGTCCTCACTTCGCTGTCCATTGCATTCAAGGGAAGACAAAAATCTGCGTCTACTTTGGCGAAGCGAGCTCGCTTCGCTGTCCGCCAAAATAACTGGGTGGTATGTCTTTAGTAATTTGGTCATAACTTCTTGTAGGAATGTCCAATTGACGAACGGTTTGAAGCGTTAGAAACTAAACTCGAAGATCTTTCATTTGATAGGTTGTGAATCACATAATACCTTATATAAATGTATATATGCTCGTCCAAAGTATAGTCTTATGCGTGCTCATTTAGAATTTTAGTCTATCATGTAATTTTCCAACTTGGCTTAGACTTAGGTCTTTCCTTGGACCCCAAATCACTTATGATATGCCTCGTACGCTTATTATCATAACCAATTGATAACAATCACATTAATACTCATTTAGTGCATCCACAACTGATTCAAATTTATGGGGTGTTACATTATCTCCCCCTTGGGATCATTCGTCCTCGAATGATTGTCCTGGCTGCATCTTCGGCTAACTCCGGACCTTATATGGGTCTGGTGGGAACATGAACTTTCATTAACACTTGCATACGAAACTGAGTGAATACATGATTACTGAACTGTTGAGATATGAACTGAATGACTACTACATTGACTGAATATTGGTCTGTCATGGATACGTGAATACTGAACTAACATGGGTAAATGAATATTGAACTGGCATGAATTATTTGAGTAATCTGAGTACTAAGCTGGCATGAATGTCTGAGTATTGGACTAACATGAGTAGCTGAGTATTGAGCTGACATGAGTATCTGAGTACTGAACTGACATGAGTATCTGAGTACTGGACTGACATGAGTATCTGAGTACTAGACTGACATGAGTATCTGAGTACTGAACTGACATGAGTATCTGAGTACTGAAAACTTGAATGTTATAACATGACATGTGAAATACTGGCTGTACCACCACTAATTATGGTGGCAACTCCAACTCATAATCTAATTGACCGATCCTTCGCAAGAATCTATATGGCCCAATATAGCAGGGACTATGCTTCCCCTTCTTCCCAAATATCATAACGCTTTTCACAAGCGACACTTTCAGAAATACCCAATCATCAACTTGAAACTCTAGGTGTCTATGCCGCACATTCGAATAGGATTTTTGGCGGCTCTGAGTTGTCTTCAAATGCTCTTGAATCCACTTAACTTTCTCTATAGCCTGATAGACCAAATTTGGTCCCATCACTCCCTTTCACCAACTTTAGACCAACCAATTGGTGATCTACACCTTCGGCCATAAAAATCATGCTTTCAAACTGAGCAAGATAATCCTATTATAAGGTCCATATTTACCATCTTCACTAAAGGATGTATGTGATCTGAGATAAACACTTGGTTTTCTGCTGCTCGACTTTCACTTGCTGATAATCCAGACACTTGGCCACAAAGTATGCAACCTTCTTTTCCATGTTGTCCCACCAATAAGTCTCATGGAGATTATGATACATGTTTGGGGAACCTGGGTGGATAGAATGTCTGGACATATGGACTTCTATCATCTTCCTCCCTTGCTAAGTCCATCTATGGTTAGAACACACAATCTATCCTGGTAGGTCAAAGTACCATCATCTCCCCCTTGTTCAAAAGCCATCATGTTATGCATGTGAATCCCCTCTTTCAGCTACAACAAGTAGGGATAATCAAACCGTTTCTCCTTCACATCGGCTACTAAGGAGGAACAGGTCCTGTTCTAGACATCAACTCCACCATCTTTGGTGTCCGAAAGTCGAACTCCTACCTTGGCTAAGTAGTTAACTTCTTTCAACATGTTCCCTTGTCTACCTCATTCATGACCTATACTTCCCAGACTTGATTATCTTCCTAAGCACTTCCTGAAAACACTTATAGTCTTGCTGTGAGCTAAGTCTCTGACCACTACTCGGAAGGGTCTCGTGCAATGGCACTGCCCTCGTAATACATAACTTGGCATGATTTTATAGCTTTTCTATGATCACTTTATCACCAATAAGTAAGCTCGGTGATCATTCTACTCACTTTGTGTTTCTTACACATGCTAGACTTATTCCTTGTGGTAATTATACAATTTCCTTATTACCGAACTGATTTTCTTTTTTATATTCCATGCTAACTATTTGGGTGTCAAATCTCTAACTGGACTTACTGATAATTTTCACATCACCCCTTAGACCAAAGATCTTATACTTGCGGATCCTTCTCTTTTTGTTGGGATCCGAATAACTTTCCTTATGTTCTGCAATTCCTTCCATTCTACCCCAATAACGATCATCTTCCAACTTACTTCTTAGCTAGGAAAAACTAAATTATTCACATGACGGAAAGCTAACGTATTCACAACTATCATACACAATCTTAATAATCTAACTCTGCTCACACTGTCAATCTTGGAGAAACCACATTTCGATAATTCCTAAAAGCTATTCTTCTACTGCTTGCTCTTTTACTACTAGCTATTTTTTTTCCACTGGCACTGTACATCGGGTTTAACTTAAATTCTTTGGGTTCTAACACATGTTCAGTATTTCAAACTATCATCCACTCACTAGAGTTAACCCGGCTAAGTGAATCAAATCTTACCTCTACTAGCTCTGCTGAAATTGCTATTTCACTTCTTTTACTAACCCCCTGCTAGCATCATGTTTTCTTGCTCTGCTTTGAATAACTAAAGTGGAGCATAAGGTTTATCCTAACTTCCCTCATCATCTGACCATATTCTCTTGCCGTACACTATTATTCTTTTTGAACTATGCACATGGATCACACTTAGAGAAATTTCATCATAGTCACATCATGTGAAGGGGGAACTGTCATATCTTTTATCTCACAATAATAGCCACTTCGTATACAAATTCACTAACATGGTACTTTCTAGTTCTGATTTGAATAAATCTAACCAACTTAAAATCATTCCCTAAAATTCAATGTCACCTGCTCTTGGTTCTCATTTCGTACATCATATTATTCTTAGCTATATTTCCCTTAGGCTATTTTCTGTCCAAAATTATAGTGATCAATTCTATGCCTGCTGCGGTTGAATTCTTAACCTGTTACACTGTGAGGTTTGACATGCGGATACACTGCCATACACATCTGATAATCACTTCATGCACCATCCGGTGAGTCTTGGGTCTTAATACCTAAAACAAACAAAGATGTCGTTATAATCACTATTACTTGGATTTTCTTTGAGCATCCATATGCATCACTGTATACTCACAAGTCTCTAGAAATTTTGATACACTGAAAGTTAGATATTTGGTAAACATATAACTGAATACTGGCATACAAAATAACCATAAATCTGCTAACTAAAAGGCCCCTAACTGGTAATAAGATAAACTGACAACCATAAAACATGATAACTGCTTTTGTACTTTTTGATTAGGTTATGCTCTAATATGTACTACTACCCATTACATCCCACTTTCAACATCCTCTCAAATCTCATTTGTTACCAACATGTACTCCATAGATATACCCAATGGGCAATTGTCCTCTCTAGAACCTTAGGTTTTTCCTGCACATTGCTTGGGCATCCAATACGTTTGGAATTCGATAGGAAGAGAAGGTTAACTATTGCTCTAAGCTTCATGGCACGATCTAGAGTAGAAAGAAGTGAGACAATCCTGAATGTCCTTGTTGTTAACCGTTTATATAAGTGGCCGACACACACATATAAAGGAAACTCCACTGGACACGACTTCATAGACTCCCTAGGCCTCTTGAACCTAGGCTCTGATACCAAGCTTTGTCACGCCCCGAACCTGGGCCTGGACGTAACACGGCACTCGGTGCCTGACTACATGTGATCGAGCAAACCAACTGGCTGGCTGAATCAACATCTGATATCATAACATACTGAATATGAAAGATAAACTAACACATGCTGATATACTGAAAGTCTGGATGATATAAATCAAAGTGCGAAAATACTAATATAATTTTGGAACATATTTGTAGCCAACATGGCTTAACATGAAAAGTCTGAGACTCTGTCTAACTGTTACTCTAGTCTATGAAGCCTCTATTGAAGTACAAAATACACTGTATATCTGTAAACACTGAAAGACTGTAAAGTAATGATAATGCCCCGAAAGAACTGGGGATCACCAAATAGCTGGTACGAGAATCCTAGCACTCTGGATCGTCAACCTGTAAACCATTACCTGCATCGTGAGATGCAAGCCTCGGGCAAAAGGGACGTCAGTACATTTGAATTGTACTGGTATGTAAAGCAACTGAAAGAAAGAATTATAAATGCTGAAACTGAAACTAAGCTGGTAACTGAGGATTGATAATTGATAACTGAAATGTTAACTATTGAAACTGAAACTGAAGTGATAACTGAAAAGATAACTGATAACTGATAACCGAACTGATAGCTGAAAAGATAACTGATAACTGATAACTGAACCGAATAAAGGAAGTAAGGATATGAATACTCCCTCTTCTGAATGATGAACAACCTAGATAACTGATAACTGATAACTGAACTGAATAAAGGAAGTAAGGATATGAATACTCCCTCTTCTGAATGATGAACAACCTGTTTATCTGAATATTAAACTGCGGCCTCAGGCCCAATATATATATGTGCACAAACTGCGGCCTCGGGCCCAAGTATACGTATACATAACTGCGACCTCAGGTCCAAAATGCATAAAGCATAAACTGCGGCCTTAAGCCCAAAGATGCATAAAGCACTAGCTGCGGCCTCAGGCCCAAATATAGGTGTTCAACATTCAGGGATTTAAAATCAGGAACTGAGAATCATACTGCAATACATAATACTGGAATACTGTATAGGACTAGAATGAGACATGTATTCTTGAACTGGTTATGAACACTGAACTTCAAATGTTTATGACATGCTGAGTAAGCTATACTGAGACTTAGGGACATCAAGCCCAAGTCTATATTGAATACTAACTGAGCTCACAACGTTTAGAATGAAAGTCATGAATGAGCTATGAAACTAGAGAACAGAAGTTCTACAACTATTCAAGGGACTAGGCCTTAACTATATTTCTGAGGCAATTGATACGTCATAAAAGAAACGTAATATAGGGAGAATCATTAACATTCCCAAACATAGAGAGTTAGCCTCATATACCTTAACTTCCTTCTCTTGAGCGTAATACAACATTCGCCACCCCTTTCAACATTAATCTATATCAATACAATTCAAAGGGATTCCAAATTAGCAACAATATCCATGTTTTGGTCACTTAGGCATTTTATCAAACACTTGGTGAGTATAAAGCTTCATAATCCCTATTAATGGTGTTTCTACACCCAATAACCGATTCTCTTGCTCTTGGATAAATTCTAAAGTCTCAAATGGTTATAATCAATATTATTCTTCATCACCCATAAGGTAAACAACACCCTTAACTAATAAAGTTCCATTAAATAAACATCTTTCAATCTCTATAATAGTTGTGTATTTATATTAGGAACTTATGGCTTCTAATCACAACACCAAGAGTCCCAATACTTAATTCACACTCATATACCCATAATAAATTCATATATGAAAGTCTAAGGGTGTAGGATTACCTTTTGGAAGAAATCTTGCAAAACCCTCCTTTGAGTTCTTGAAGGAATTTCTTGAAGATCTATGTGTTTTATGAGTAGATTTCATCAATAGTAGTGTAAGAATGATGGAATTTCACACCAAGTTAATGGAGATTGCTTACCTTGAAGATGGGAGGGGTTGGAGGTCTTGAGAGGGTGGGAGAAGACCCCAAAATTCGTCCAAAAGAAATAGGGAAAAATGAACCCTAAAATTGGCTTTAAAGAGCTGGGACTGGGGCGCGTCTACTCTAGCGAAGTCTCCTCGCTTCACTGTCCATTGCATTCAAGGGCAGACAAAAATCCGCGTCTACTTTGGTGAAGCGAGCTCGCTTCGCTGTCCGCCAAAATAACTGGGTGGTATGTCTTTAGTAATTTGGTCATAACTTCTTGTAGCAATGTCCAATTGACGAACGGTTTGAAGCGTTAGAAACTAAACTCAAAGATCTTAATTTGATAGGTTGTGGATCACATAATACCTTATATAAATGTAGATATACTCGTCCAAAGTATAGTCTTGTGCATGCTCATTTAGAATTTTAGTCTATCATGTAGTTTTCCAACTTGGCTTAGACTTAGGTCTTTCCTTGGACCCCAAATCACTTATGATATGCCTCGTACGCTTATTATCATAACCAATTGATAACCATCACATTAATACTCATTTAGTGCATCCATAACTGATTCAAATTTACGGGGTGTTACAATTAGGTCGGAGTTAAGTGGTCCAGGTAACTATGAAATAGTAAAGGAAGAATGCGGTAAAAAAGCGAAAGGAATGAGGTTGCATTTATTTGGATCCTACGGATAAGTTATGTCTCAAGAATATTATACAAGCACAACGTCGGGGAGAGGAAATAAGGGTTCCTGCCCAGGATGTTATTGTTAAATAATTGCGAATGGACACTTGATATACATGGAGCATGTGCGAGGGGTAAGTTAAGACAAATAAAAAACATAACCCAAGAGGGGTTACGCAGAAGATACATGTGAAAATGGACCAACGAGTAGTCTATAGTTAATTCAGGAAGAGCCTAGTTATGAATAGACAAGAGGTCATATATAAATCAATAGATCATGCAAGATAAATGTAGTGAGCCCCAGCATAGGGAATTCAGTCTCGTAGATACGAGATTGCAATTGCTTGAAAATTTTCAGATAGGAGTTGGGGCAGTTAAAGATTTATGTTTTACGGAAATAAGAGAGAGTGCCACTAAGGAGACAATCAAATTTTGAGCTTAGAAGTAACCCAACGAGCACAAGGGCATGAAGTTATGTAAGTAAGGATATTTTTTGGTTAGTAAGCACATCGATAATACAGTCGTGCATACGTTGTAATAAGCTCACAGCGTTACAAGAGTCAGAGGGTCTCCCCTAAGTAATACAACAAAATAGTAGTTGAGGAAATAAGGAAGAAGGCTTCAACCTAAGCACAGTGGCCTAAAGAAATAATGGTCATGTAACAATAGTCTCACGACAACATCGTATGCACTCTAAAAGAAAGTGGCACCTATTGTGACTAATGAACGGGAAGTAAAATCAAAAGTAATATTCGAGATCATATGGGTTGAATGGAATTCCAATATGTGTGGGCCCTAAGATAAGCCAAGTATTCATGCAAAAAGTGGCAGAACGACCATGAAAAGTAATTTCTTACATTTAAAGACAACTGAGAAGGCCCGAAAGGAAATCTATGTTGTTAGCAATTAAAAGGAAGATTGTGAGTAGTATAAATAGATATGTGTAGGTCGCAAGCTAAATTATGGTAGAGCAACAAGGTTTTAGGTAGATATGAGTAAGAATAAGAAAAGGTGAGTGAGAAGATGACAAGAATAGGTAAGGCCTCGGAATTAAGCACATCAAAACAAGAGAGCTGATAGTTCCATAATTTATATAAACCTGAGTATAGCCTGAATGAACTCAAAGGATTTGATAACTAAGAGCATTTAGAAGAGATGGAATGCTTCCCTGGTAGTATAATAAAGGTGTAATTGTGATAGATAAGAGGATGACGTTTAGGCATTAGATTGAGTAATAATTTAAAGAAAAGAGATTTCATGAATTGCACGGGATTAGAATACCCCCATAAGATGAATCACGTTGGGATGTTATGAAATATGGTTATTGAAGTATAGTATAGTCCCTATGTGGATCAAGAAAATCACTTCAAATGTTCCCCGATATGACATGGGCCCTACTAACAATGTATTTCGTATG
This sequence comes from Nicotiana attenuata, assembly GCF_001879085.1. NCBI lineage: Eukaryota > Viridiplantae > Streptophyta > Magnoliopsida > Solanales > Solanaceae > Nicotiana > Nicotiana attenuata. The sequence continues at coordinate 123,501 of NW_017671730.1, read as the reverse complement.
GTGAAATTTTATGTTATTAGTGGTATATTGCAGATCAACATTAAGGTGAATCAACAATGGATGGATAAAAGTTACAAAGCATGATATGACATTAGGCCATCATTCTTAAGATGAACAATAATAAGGAAGTATTAAAGGACTTAGATTTATACATATAGGTTAAACGGCATACTTCTCATGCATGATATTAATCAGAGGTATATTGGTCTTATGACGTTCCGAGAGATTTTATTGACGTATTTCTCATGCATTGCATTCATTTATACATGTACATTGACCCATGACCAGACAACGTTATATACGCATATATATATATATATATATATATATATATATATATACATATATATGGGATATGGGAAAAGATTACGGCGTTATATATGCACCACCACCTGATCAGCTGGTATACATTGATGATTTTGCCCACAGTGGCTGAGATGATATCATGGGACGCCCTGAGAGGCTTGATGATATTATGAACATATATACCTATGCATGAAATGGCATTCATAGGTATATGCATGACACTATAAGTATTTCATGATTTACAGAGTTGTCCAGACTTACAGGTTGAGTCATTTACTCTATATTTCTTCCATGTCTTTTATGTACTTATTTATGTGCCTTACATACTCGGTACATCATTCGTACTGAAGTCCCTTTTGCCTGGGGACGCTGCTTTTCATGCCCGTAGGTCCCGATAGACAGGTCGAGAGTCCTACAAGTAGGCTATCAGCTCAGCAGAAGATGTTTGCTCTCCATTTGCTCTGGAGTTGCTTGTTTGGTTAGTATGATTTAGACCCGTATTATTTGGTATGCCGGGGCTCTTTCCCGACCTTTATGATAAGTATGTACTCTTAAAGGCTTCTAGACTGATGTCATGTATACGGATGCTTGTATGGCCTTGCCATCCTATGTTTTGAGTTTACGAATGATCATGTTGGCCTTATAGGCCCGTATGTTACATGAATAATTTTATTTATATATCAGGTCGGGTCGTCCTATATTGAGTATTCCCCTATGTCTATTCTAATTAGCCCATGACTGCCCCTTTGGCCCATTTGCCAGTAAACGTAGAATAAGAAAGATATGTTATGTTGGTACTCGGTTGAGTAAGGTACCGGGTGCCCATCCAGCCCATCGGTTGGGTCGTTACAAAAGTGGTATCAGAGCAATTCTGTCCTAGGGATGTCTACAAGCCGTGTATAGTAGAGTCTTGTTTATGGGTGTGTCGTGCACCACACTTATAAGTAGGAGGCTACAGGGCATTTAGGACTGTCACTCTTTCTTGTTACTCTAGATCGTGTGGTAGAGCTTAGTTGTAAGAACTCAATTTCCTAAACTCTATCTTATTCATAATACGATGATGCCCACATCCAGAAAGACGGTTGGTAAGATATATAGCTGTGGAAGAGTTGAGTCAGAGGAACTCGATTTTTGCATCATGCTTATGATGGATAAATATGAGGTATTCAGCAGATCATGGGTATACTAAGATGTGTATGCTTCTTGATAAGGATCCCTAGGGCAAGAATTCCTATCCACAAATACGGTAAAAAGGAATAAGAGAATCAGAAGGTAGACACAAGTTTCAACAAGCAAAAGAAGCAAGAGAATCAGCTCAGTTATGTTAAGGCTATCCCTTCATTCCTTTTTGGCATGATCTATACGACACAAATGAAGCGAGTAAATGCACAACTTCCATAAATGACTCTATTCATAGAAATATTAGAGGTGCATATGTTCTTGAATACCCATATGTCTTATTATTATATCGTCTGTTTATGGGCCTCAGAAAATACGTAAGTTGATAAAGTTCATTTCATGATATTAATCAGAGGTATAATGGCCTTATTGTCGGGCCCCCTTTTTTCCTTCTCGCGGAGAACGTCCAGGTTTCGACATTTTATGGGGGAATAACTCTTTTCCTTTTGGTAATTGGGTATTTGAAGAGCCGCCACCTAACGAATTATGGTGCGTTAGGGCACCTTGAGCAATTAACTCATGGATTAGTTTGCATTACCAGAGATTTAGGGTAAGGGCTCGAAATAACCTTGAGGGGAAGGTGTTAGGCACCCCTCGGGGTCCACAACGGTGGGTCCCGGCCGAACTTATGCTTATGTGAATCAGTCATTTTAACAGATAAACAATTTTACCACGTACTTGCAAGTAAAGGCATGTTTTGATATTCTAAGCACATGTATGATTCAAGTAATGAAACAAGGGAAAAGGCTTGAACAAGTTGCACATATACAAAGGAAAGTAAATTCATTTAAACAACGGGAGTTGGGAAAAGGGGGTCCTAGGTTGGTTAGCCTACAGGATCATACCCGCACAATGCCCGGTAATCACTCCTCGATGAAGGGCTACACGTGGCATTAGCGCGTAGTCATCATATCCTTACTATCCAATTCCCTCCCCTTGGTCATAGCCTAAAGCGTTCTAGCAGCCTTGAACAATATCCTATGCGTGCATTACCCGTCCCTTCTTTGTGGTCCTGGAGGTATTTAGGACCTCTAATTTGGGTAGTTCTAGACCTTCCTAAGGTGTTCAAATGAGAAAAGTCTAAGTGTCAACAAGTAGGACACAATTAAAGGCTCACATTTTAAATCCGCAAGGAGAAACAAATAAGTGCACGTCTCAAACAACCGTTTAAGAGAAAAACCTTAGAACATGATATCTTGGTGAGCTGAGAGTATACAATATTGAATTAGGACCAAAGTATCAAAGACCTATTAAGCTTGCCTACTGATTTTAGACCCGTTGAATATGAGCAATTCCAGATAGAAAAACATGGTTTTACAGTTGCAGAATTTTAATCGCCCTGTAGGCTTGCCTAGGCGTATAACAGTGATGTCCTATGAGCAAGGTATCTATTATTGATCAGGACAGCAATAAAACAGTTTCCAAACGGGCGATTTGAACCCAATAGGCATGCTTTCTACTAACATTGATTGAGAAACGAGTAGGTTAGTTAATCTGATTCAGAACTTCCAGGCGTGAGTTAAATTTAGGCCGATTTTAGATCCTATAGGCATGATTTCTATTAAAGCCGGTTTTAACCCTATAGACATGATTTCTAAGGAGATGAATTTGAATACATGCTGTAATGGAAACTGAACTTCAATTACTTTACACCCTATAGGTAGGATATCTAATTATTGAGCTGATTTAGATCATATAGGCATGGCTTCTAATTGTGTGAAAGTAAAGCATGCAGAATTCACCAAAGCAGGTCCTATTGGCATATTATCTAACAAACACATTTTGAATTGAAATAGACCCTATAGGCATGTTATCTACCCGATTTTACCCACAATATGCAGCTACCCAACCCTTTTCACTAATCACCCCAATGTTTGTTTACAATAATTATTACAGAACAAGAACTGAATATAAATTACATAAATAAAATAGAAGCTAAGCTATAGGGAGCATGAAGTAGCCCCAAATGATTTCCAAGCCTCCAGTAGTCTCAAATGCCAGAGTTCCATAGCCAATTTCATGTCTAGGTGTGTCAGAGTTCCCAAAGGACCTCGTGGATCTGGGGCAGTGCTCACACCTAGACCTTTCTCAAATAATAACTGATTATTGTGCAAGGTGGAAGTGCCAGCCCTGATATACCAGAGTTCAGAGAGATCTCAAGGGTCTCAAGGCAGTACACATATCAGAGGGGCAGAACCTAGTAATCTAAGAGTAAAGTGAGAATGCTTGACAAAGTTTTGAAAAGGTTTTGAAAATAGTACAGAGATGACTCTAGGAGTGAAAAGATTTTCTGAAGCAGGAAATAGTTTGGTGGTAAAAGACAGTTTGAGAAGAGTATCAAAACTCTTTTAAAAACAACAGACAATCAATTAGTCATAAAACATCCAGATTCAGAAACATTCAACAAACAGATCTCACACGGGGATAAAGGGATTGGGGACACATAAGAGTCACATTGGGGTACATGGATAGGGTATAGAGGAAACACACAATCAACAAGGGTCTTAGAGACTTAGCAGGCTAGTCATGGGCAGTAAATAGTTAAGGCAGAGATCATAGATGTAATATAGAAAGCCCGACATATCGTGAACAGGATTAAATATATAGGCAGGACCAACCATATACATCACATAACCAACATGATCACATAATTAAGGGATTAGACAGATATTCACAAACAGGCTGGTGAAGTATCAGATAACTAAGTGAAGTGTAGACATGCTAATCATACATTGAACAGGACAGAGTTTAGACATGCTAGGCAAAGAAGTAAGCAGGAAGGCAGGTTGAATTCATAGCTGATGAACTAGTGCAGGAATGAAACACATAGGGTTTGGGCTTCAAAATTTAACTAGAGACATACCAATTAAAGAAAAGAGTGTAGAATATAAAGCAGATGTAGTTCCAATAGCTAGCCTTGGCTTTCAGCCAGCTAGACCAGTGAATCACAAGTAGTCGAGAAGAAAAGAGAGCTTTAGAGTGTAAGTGTGCTTTTGTGAACTAATGTTCGTGTCTGAAGTGAGAATATGAGGGAGTTTATATAGTAATCAAGAGTTAAATAAAATAAGGTAAGGGATCAAATAAGTAACAAACAGGGAAATTCATGGAATCAATCACACATGTAAATCAGTAAAACTTCTCTTTAATCAAGGGACAATCAATCAACGGTAAAAGCAGGACAAACATTTAAGGAAGAAAATCAAGTAAGTAAATTAAGGGTGAATGAACAGGGGTTCAGTTAAGGAAATAGTTAGCAAGAATTAGCAAATAACAAATAAGGCAAGAGGGAACTAATTAAGGCAAGAACTTTAGTCAAACCGAGTGAAATAAGAATCAAGGACTTTGTTAGGGAAAAGGGCTCAATTCAAACTGAAAATAAGAACTTCAGAATAAACAGAGTTTAATTAAGGAGGAAATCACGTAAAGAATCATCAAATATCCCAAACAACTTAAATAAAGCAAGAAATAACAGTCATAATGAACATAGACATATAGGATCAGTAGAAAAGTTGGACCAAGAACTTAGTAGAGGCATATTAGGATAAGAAAATCACGAGACATTTAAATGGCTAAAGAGAAATTGCAAGAACCAAGGCAAGAACAAAGGCACTACACAAGTAACTCAGAAACTAAACAAAAGAGTCGAAAAGAATTAGGGCCTTTAGTATCAACGAGTTGAAGTTAGAGCAATCCTAACGAAATTGGTTAAAACATATAGAAATAGAAGATTAAACACTCGAATCACCAAATGTTTTGGAAAAAGAAATTTCCTGAAACCCTAGTTTAGAAAAAATGAAAAAATCATCCGAAAATCATACGATTCTTGTAAAAAACTAATAGGTTATTGTAAAACTCATATGAAATAGGTCCAAACCATCTTAGATCTATACAGATCTAAGAAGTTCAGAAGAAAGAAATTAGCGTTTCGAGAAGAACAATCAAGAGATGAAGAAGTAAATCTAGAAACCCATAGATATAAAAATATCTCACTCAGAATCAAACCGGGACAGCCTGAAACAGGCGAGAAATGGCCATGGATGCAAGTAAACTAACCCTGGTCTCTTGAGGACCCTGGAGATGATGATATCAGTACAAGAGAGGCTAGTAGAGGCCTGGGGGGGTGGTGAGAAGCCACCATAGATAGCCATAACTGAGTGACGGTGAGGTCCGATTAGGGTTAGGTTTGAGAGCTTTTGAGAGAGGAGAGGGATTTCAGGGCGGCGGTTGGTGAGGAAATGAGAGGGTTAGGGGGGGGGGGTTTCGTTTGGTGTATTTTAGGTAAGGGTCAATCTGGACCGTTGATCACATTTATCAACGGTCAGGATTTGCCTGGGTATTAGGTTGGGGCAGATGGGTATTGGGCTGGGTATATTTTGGGTTTAAAATTGGGCTGGGTGTTGGGTTAAGTTAAGGCCAAAATTAAAATAAAATAGGGCCGGATATACCAAAAATATCTTCGTGTACTAAAATGATTTAAAATAGTTATTTCACATTTTAAAAATATGGAAGACCAATTTATACATAAATAATGTAATTATACATTAGTCTGGGCTATTATTGCAAAGATGTGCAATTTAGCCTAAAAAGGTAAATATAACTACAAAAATGCACTAAAAATATTTAAACACTATGTTGGCATAAATACTGTATTTAGATGGCTAAATCATCACAAAAATAATTTGAAGGATAATTATTGGATATTTATATAAATAAAAAGAGAATAAATAAATTGATTTGGAGCTTTTAAAATTATAGAATAATTACAAAAAATATTTATGCATGCTTATAACTCCATATGTGCTATTTTGAAAGTATGTATATATATATATATATATATGTCTAAAAAAATGTGAGGAAAAATTGGGTATCAATAGCTGCCCCTCTTTATCCGTGAAGGATGAAAGAGTTTTCGGGTAAAGAAATGATGGCCAATTTTGACCGAATGGGATGTTTTGCAAGATAGAGGCCGAACTCCGGTCTTGAGTTGCCTACATATCCCTGGCCATGTGTAGTTCTGGATTCATTGGCGAAAAATACCGATGAAGTCATTGCAAGAACGGACACGAGATGCAAGAGCGGTTATGGTGAACGGTTATGTTTGAGATAGTTTGAAGGAACTGGAGCGAGGTCGCTCCTGCTAGGATAGCGGTTGCTTGCTGATCACCTGCAGATAAGGAGATGCTACGAACCCGTATTTGGGCAAATATTTAAAAATGATGGAGGTTACCTTTGGACCATGAAAGTTGTCTTTGGACGGTTAAGGATGACGTCCTCGGACCATGATGTCCTGGGCCATGAATTGTTCAGTGAGGGATTCGCAGGCCATGAAATGGTGTTCTAGGGCCATGCAGATAGTGCCTCCAAACCATGATGCCTTTGAATAATGGTATGCAAATTTGAGGGATCCTCAGGCCATGGCATGGTGTCTTCCGGCTATGAGGATGATGCCTTTAGACTATGACGCCTTTGGACAGATTGGCGATATTTTAGCTCGTGAGATGCAATAATATGATGTTGACAAGACAAGGCATAGTCTTGCGGATGAAGGGCAGAGCTTAGCCCGATAAATAAACAGTATCAGAGTAGAGCAAAATTTATGCAAGGACGGACAATGTTTAGTCCCATTCAAATGTGGAGGCAGGGATTAGCCTCATGCAAATGGGGAGGCAAGGATTAGCCTCATGCAAACAGGGAGGCAAGGATTAGCCTCATGCAATTAGGGAGGCAAGCATTAGCCTCATGCAAATATGGAGGCAAGGATTAGCCTCGTGGAAGTGGAGGCACGAATTAGCCTCATGCAGATAGGGAGGCAAGGATTAGCCTCATGCAAGTATAGGGAGGCAAGGATTAGCCTCATGCAGGTAGTGAGGCAGGGATTAGCCTCATGCAAATAGGGAGGCAGTGATTAGCTTCATGCAAATAGGGAGGCAAGGATTAGCCTCATGCAAATGGGGAGGCAAGGATTAGCCTCATGCAGGTAGGGAGGCAAGGATTAACCTTATGCAAATAGGGAGGCAGGGATTAGCCTCATGCAAATAGGGAGGCAGGGATTAGCCTCATGCAAATGGGGAAGCAAGGATTAGCCTCATGCAAATGGGGAGGCAAGGATTAGCCTCATGCAAATGGGGAGGCAGGGATTAGCCTCATGCAAGTGGGGAAGCAAGGATTAGCCTCATGCAAACAGGGAGGCAAGGATTAGCCTCATGCAAGGATTAGCCTCATGCAAGTGGGGAAGCAAGGATTAGCCTCATGCAAACAGGGAGGCAAGGATTAGCCTCATGCAATTAGGGAGGCAAGCATTAGCCTCATGCAAGTGGGGAGGCAGGGATTAGCTTCATGTATATAGGAAGGCAAGGATTAGCCTCATGCAAGTATAGGGGAGGCAAGGATTAGCCTCATGCAAATAGAGAGGCAGGGATTAGCCTTATGCGAATATGGAGGCAGGGATTAGCCTCATGCAAATATAGGGAAGAAGGGATTAGCCTCATGCGAATATGGAGGCTGGGATTAGCCTCATGAAAATATAGGGAGGCAAGGATTAGCCTCATGCGAATGTGGAGGCAGGGATTAGCCTCATGCAAATATAGGAAGGCAAGGATTAGCCTTATGCAGATAGAGAGTAGCAAATAAGAGTACCATATGTCTTAGCTGGAGATATATTCGGTGTCTGAGGGACTGGTTGATAGTGATCTTGTTACGTGTATATATTTGCGGATGCTATCGCTACTTCAGATGTGCCTGCATTCAAAGAAAAAATTGTAAGTTTGTGAGGGGAGGTTGGTTCATGCTTCTGTCCGCTGGCCTTGCTTTGCTCCGTTCTGGAGGCCTTTTTCAAGTTTCCCTGGGTAACACCTGACTATTACGAAAAATAGAGTCTTCGAAAATATGCAATATTGATAAAAATAGAGTTATTTAGAAACATATTGAAGTAATTTAGAAGAACTAGTGACCGTAACACATTTCAGAGACGCTGCAACTCTCTCATGTTAGAATTTTGAGGGATGATCCTTCGGCCGCTTGCGAGTAACAAGTCTTGTTGAACCTCCTTCGGAATTTTGATAATTCTTCTTAAAATTCTGCCCCAGTTTCTTAATCGATTTCTGACTGTCTGATATATGTTGGCATTGGCTGGACTTGCTCTGGAATTTTGAGGGTCCCCCTTAAAATTTTGCCCCAGTTTCTGATCTTGGGAGGGGGGAGAGGGGGGATGGGAATTTTATTATAATATGACCGAACCCATAAGGCTGCCTACGTATCCCCTCTTAAACGGGAATCAGGTCAAGCGTAGTTCAATTACATCAAATAAGGAAATTTAAATAGTCTAAGCATAGTATCTTTTGACTGCGTCTGAATTGATTGGTTTTGGAAAAATTCTCCACCCATTTCTGCAAGTATGAGTGCACCTCTTGTGAGCACCCTGTGAACCATGTAAGGACCTTGCCAATTGGGAAAGAATTTCCCTTTGGCTTCACCTTGATGTGGGAAGATCTTCTTCAGCACCAACTGTCCTGGTGCAAATTGTCTTGGTTTGACCCTTTTGTTGAAAGCTCTAGACATTCTGTTATGATAAAGCTGACCGTGACACACTACTTTCATCCTCTTTCCATCGATAAGGGCCAATTGTTCATAGCGGCTTCTTATCCATTCTACACCACTGAGTTCGGGTACCTGTATAATCCTTAGAGAATGAATCTCTACCTCGGCTGGGATGACAGCCCCGGTGCCATAAACCAGCATGTGGGGAGTTGCTCCGGTTGATGTGCGAACTATAGTGCGGTATCCCAACAGAGCAAAAGGTAGCTTCTCGTGCCATTGTTTGTGGTTTTCTACAATCTTCCTTAGTATCTTTCTGACGTTTTTATTGGCAGCTTCCACGTCTCCATTCATCTGAGGTCTATAGGGTGTGGAATTCTTATGCTTGATTTTGAAGTTTCGCACATGGCTTTCATCAGATCACTGTTGAGGTTGGTGGCATTATCAGTGACAATGGACTCGGAAACTCCGAATCGGCAAACAATACGGTCCTTGACAAATTCTGCGATGACTTTCTTGGTTACAGCTTTGTACGATGCATCCTCTACCCATTTTGTGAAGTAATCAATGGCCACCAGAATAAACCTGTGTCCATTTGAAGCAGTGGGCTCAATCAGACCGATGACATCCATTCCCCAGGCGTCGAATGGCCAAGGCGAGCTTGTTGCGTTGAGCTCATTTGGCGGCACTTTTATCATATCAGCATGCACTTGACATTGGTAGCATTTGCAAACATACCGGACGCAGTCGGTCTCCATGGTCATCCAAAAGTAACCAGCCCTAAGTATCTTCTTGGCCAAAACAAAACCATTCATATGCGGGCCGCATGTCCCAACACGTATCTCCTCAAGTAGCTTAGAAGCTTCTTTTGTGTCGATGCATCTTAGCAAACCTATATAAGGAGTTCTCCTGTACAAATTTCCTCCGCTGTGGAAGAAGTTATTGGACAATCTTCGAAGTGTGCATTTCTGAGTGTGGTTTGCATGCTTCGGATATTCTCCTTTCGCCAAATACTCTTTGATGTCGTGGAACCATGGTTTTCCATCTGTTTCTTCCTCAACATGGTCACAATAAGCCGGTTGATTATGGACTTTTACTGGGATGGGATCAATGAAATTCTTGTCCAGATGCTGTATCATAGATGACAAGGTGGCCAATGCATCGGCAAACTCATTATGGATTCTGGGTACATGTCGAAACTCTATCTTGGTGAACCTCTTTCTCAATTCCTGCACATGGTGCAGATATGGTAATATCTTGGAATTCTTGGTGGCCCACTCTCCTTATACCTGGTGCACAAGCAAATCTGAATCACCGATTACCAGCAGCTCGTAAACGTTCATGTCGATTGCCATGTTGAGTCGTAGTATGCAGGCCTCATACTCTGCCATGTTGTTAGTGTAGGGAAATTTGAGTTTAGTTGATATCGGATAATTTTGACCTATTTCTAATACTAAAACTGCTCCAATGCCCACTCCTTTTAAATTTGCAGCTCCGTCAAAGAACATCCTCCAACCGTCATACACTTCGGTAATGTCCTCTCCTACAAACGACACCTCTTCGTCAGGAAAATACATTTTCAAGGGTTCATATTCTCCTCCCACCGGATTCTCAGCAAAATGATCTGCTAATGCTTGTCCTTTGACCGCCTTTTGAGTTACGTAGACGATATCGAACTCACTCAATAATACCTGCCATTTGGCCAACTTCCCGGTCGACATGGGTTTCTAAAATATATACTTCAAAGGATCCATCCTGGATATGAGGTATGTGGTATAGGCACAGAATTAATGCCTCAACTTCTGGGCCGTCCAGGTTAAAGCACAACACGTGCGTTCCAGCAGAGAGTATCGTGCTTCGTAAGGTGTGAACTTCTTACTCAAGTAATATATGGCTTGCTCCTTTCTCCCTATCTCATCATGTTGTCCCAGAATGCATCTGAAGGCTCCATCCAATATAGATAGATAGATTAGCAAAGGCCGTCCCAGCTCTGGTGGGACCAGGACCGGTGGTGTGGACAGGTACTCCTTGATTTTGTCAAAAGCTTTCTGACAATCTTCAGTCCAGCTTGTCTCGGCATCTTTCCTCAGCATCTTGAAGATGGGTTCACATATGACTGTGGACTGTGCTATGAAGCGACTGATATAATTGAGACGCTCTAGGAAACTCATCACGTCCTTTTTGATCCTAGGCAGCGGTAACTCCTGAATAGCCTTGACTTTAGACGAATCTAGCTCGATTCCCCGACGGCTGACAATGAATCCCAATAACATTCCTGCGGGAACCCCGAATGCACACTTGGCGGGGTTCAATTTCAAGTTCCTTAGTCCGTCGAAGAACATTCTCAAGTCTGCTATGTGGTCTACGACCCTCTTGGATTTGATAATGACGTCATCCACATATACCTCTATCTCCTTGTGTATCATATCATGGAAGATGGTTGTCATGGCTCTCATGTAGGTAGCCCCAGCATTCTTTTGACCAAATGGCATCATCTTGTAGCATCATACCCCACATGGTGTAAAAAAGGCTATTTTCTCCGCGTCTTCTTCGTCCATCCAGATCTGGTGATGACCCGCGAAGCAATCTACAAAAGATTGGAGTTCATGCTTGGTGCAATTATCGATTAGGATGTGTATGTTTGGCAGTGGAAAGTCGTCATTGGGACTTGTTTTGTTTAAATTCCAATAGTCAACACATACTCTGACTTTCCCATCTTTCTTCGGAACTGGCACAATGTTGGCTAACCAGGTTGGGTACTCAACCACCCTGAGAACTTTGGCTTTGATCTGTTTGGTAACTTCCTCCTTGATTTCTCATGTCTGGTTTGAGCTTTCTGAGTTTCTGCTTCACCGGCAGACACATTGGATTGGTAGATAACTTGTGAGCCACTATGCACGTGCTCAAACCTGTCATGTCATCATATGACCATGCAAAAATTTCCTCATATTCTTTTAGGAAACGGATGTAATCTTCCTTCAATGTTGGTGATAAGTGAATGCTGATGCGAGTCTCCTTGATGGTCTCAGCGTCCTCCAAGTTTACTGCTTCGGTTTCGTCCAGATTGAACTTAGGCTTGTTCTCAAAGTTTTCCACCTCTTTGATAACTTCCTCGGGTATCTCGTCTTCTTCATCTGAATCACTGTTCTCATGTTGCGTTGCCTCATTACATGTCACAGTCACCGGTTCATCAGGAAAAGTAATAATAACGCTGTAGAAAGAAAAAGTGTAGAAAATAGTAATGAATAATAAAGAGCAAATGCATTTGATTAGAATCAAACAACATCCAGACTAATACGGCTCGATGAATCGAGCATTTATTTTGAAACAATCAAGTCTTCAAAACAAGTTACTGAAAATTTTAAATGCCTAAAGTGGCCGCAAAAAATAAAATATGCCAAGCTACCCAGGGACTCGGCGGGCCCGGGATGGTGTTGCGGTCCAGTTCCTGAGAACAGCTCCCTTCTCCACAGTCTGAATAGTGAGGCCTTCATCCTCCTCCTCCTCAATTATTGCACTGCAGTCCATGTCTTCGTCTTCCAAGAACAGATTCTTCAGCCCAGCTAATGCTTCCTCTTCTGTAGTTCCTCATATTGTATCAGCTTGGTGAAAGGCTTGATCCAGACATGGCACTGGTTGCTCAAGAGGGTAGTACGGTCCACACCATGGAGGCGACCAATCATTATACTCTTGCCATGTGTATTGATATCCGAGCCCAAAGGTAGTACCATGACCCTTCAGTCGTATCGGTTTAGTGATACCTTGGAGATTCTTCCCAAGCCCTTTGCCGGGTTTATACCTAGACCATGCTATTATGCTCTCTATTTTACTGCTCCACCATTTATCTTTCTCGACGGCATTGACACGTTCAATGTGATGATAGGTTTCCCCTCCTAGCCTTCTTCTATTTCTAATAACCAGGATGGTTTGACTGGTGTAAATGGGATTACTCCCATCTCCGTGAATGATCACCTCCTGACGATTCCATTCGAATTTCACGGATTGATGTAGTGTGGATGCCACAGCCCCAGCGGCATGGATCCATGGTCGGCCTAACAGAAGATTGTATGAGGCCGGTATGTCGAGCACATGAAACTCGACGTCGAACCAAGTTGGCCCCATCTGCAAGAACATGTCAATCTCCACGATCGTGGCCCTTTGAGACCCATCGAAAGCTTTCACATTCATGATTCCTGCCCGTATTTCATGAAAACCTTTGTCCAATCTTTTTAGAGTGTCCAACGGACAATTATTGAGGCTTGAAACTCCGTCAACCAAGACCCTGGTAATGGAATAGTCTTCGCATCGCACTGTAATGTGTAGTGTCTTGTTGTGATTCAGACCTTCAGGTGGCAACTCATCCTCGTGGAAAGTGATTTTGCGACTTTCCAACACCTGTCCTACCATATTAGACATCTCTCGCTGGTGATGTTATTAGGGACGTAAGCTTCGCTCAACACTTTCATCAAAGCGTTCTTGTATGCTTCTGAATTTTGTAACAGTGACAGGATGGATATCTGAGCTGAGGTTTTGTTCAAATGATCAATGATGGAATACTCCCTTGCTTGTACTTTCCTCCAAAGGTCATCTGGCCCTATTTCAATGATAGGCTACTTGGTAGAATCATCCTTGCTTGGTCCTCCCAAGTGCTCAGGTGTATAGATTCTCCCGGTCCTGGTCATTCCTTGTGCGGCATTGGATTCCTCCATCTTTGCCTTTCCTTTTCGCCTAGCTTCGGCAACATAATTGCAAGGTATTGCTTTTGAGTGGAAAGGAGGAGTGGTTGATACTGTCACTGTGAAAGATGTGGCCACTTCCACTCTAAACGGAGTAGGGGCGGCCGCAGGCGGAGCTACTTCTACCTCAAACGAAACTGGTGCAGCTACCTCAACCTCGAGTGGTGACTGAGTCTGTACCACAATATGAGCAAGTGTGACTGGGGGTTTAAAGTCATCACCTTCCCGAATAAGCCCAATCGACCCCTCAGGGTCTTACTCTTCGTTCGTCTCTATCACATGTATTCCACTACCTCTATGATCAGGGAGAGGGTTTTTACTAACATTGGGTATGGCCTCCTTTTCTTGTATAACCTTGTTGTCAATCAGCGTCTGGATCTTGTCTTTCAATGCTCGGCACTCGTCAGTGGTGTGCCCATTCAGACTGGAATCGTACGCGCAAGTTTTGTTAGGATTGACCCATTGGGATGGATTCTCTAATGCCACAGTGGGAACAAGAATGATGTAACCTGCGGCTTTCAACCTTCCATACAGTTGGTCAATGGGTTCAGCGATGGCGGTGTATTGTCTGAGTGGCTTGCGGTCGAAATTAGGTCTCGATCTTGGATAATTTTGGCGAGTCGGAGGCGATTGGAAATGAGGTGGTTGGGAGTTATAGGTATTATAGACAGTGGCTGGTTGGGAGTATCTGGGAGATGATGGTTGATATGTAGGTGGTGGTGCTTGGTATGTGGATGGAGGTGTTTGATATGTGGGTTGAGGTGTTCGATAGGTAGGTGGAGATTTCGGGCCTTGAGCCACCATTACTGCTCCAACGCCTTTCTTTTTTGATATGCCGCCTTGCAATGCTTTATTTGTGGCCTATAATGCCTTAAAATTTGTTACCATCCCGTTCTTGATGCCTTCCTCAATTCTTTCCCAAAGCTTGATGATATCGGAGAATTTATGATTTTCAATAACCATCAACCTTTCGTAATACTGCGAGTCCTGTGCTCTGACGAAGAACTTGTTCATCTGTTATTCGTCCAAAGAGGGCCTGACCTTGGCCGCTTCCGACCTCCAGCGGGTAGCATACTCGCGGAAAGTCTCATTGGGTTTCTTCTTAAGATTCTGGATGTAGCAAACATCGGGTGCATTTTCTGTGTTGAACCTGAATCGGTCCATGAAATCTGATTCCATACCTACCCAATTGGACATTTCTTGGGATCCTAACTGATGTACCAAGACAAAGCATCACCAGTAAGGCTCCTCATGAAGAGTTTCATCCAGATCTTTTCGTCCTTTCCGACCCCGACAAGCTTATCGCAATAGGTCCTTAGATGAATGCTAGGATCACCTGTACCATCAGACATCTCGAACTTAGGAGGTTTGTACCCCTCTGACAGTTCCACATCTGGTTGTATGCATAGGTCTTCATAATTCAAACCTTTTACCCATTTTCCGCCTTCGACACCCTGAGCCCGACTTGTCAATTTCTTGAGTTCTTCAGCCAAATATTTAATGAGTTGGTCCTTCTCTGAGGATTCTGGTGCATAGGAAGTTTGTTGAGTAGAGTGAGGTATGGTATCCACATATATGGGGTTGTTTTGATGAGTGTCGGGGACTTGAGTGTAGTGATGGTCATTGGTTGAGTTTTGAGGATCGGGGATGGGTTGTGGTGTGTCTTGGGGAGTGTGGTAAGTGGCGGTTGGTGGGTACTGGATTGATTGGTGGTGGTGTTGCGGTGGATTTGGTATTGGTAAGGGATTGAGATTTTGAGGTGGGGTTGTGTATTGATGTGGTGCAGGAGGGTTTTGTTGGTTTGATGTGTTTTGGGGAGGTGCCGGGTTCTTTGTGTTCCGTTGATTGATGTCGGGGACATTCTGGTTGAGTGATGAATATTCAAGAAACTCCTGCTGAGGTAAATTCTTGCTTGGTATTCTCAGATGTTGTTGAAAGTATAGAAAATAGGTTTGTCTTGGTTGGTCCTGTTAAAGATGTAAAGGGGGTTGATTCTAGTAGAAGAGGAGGTAAGAAGAAAGAAAAAGAGAGAAAGGGAGTCAGTGGTGATGTGAGGGGAAATAAGAAAGAAAAAGTATTGGCTATCTGTGGAGGTGTTGAAGAAGGTGGCAACAAGTCAGGGGGAAGTGGTTCTGGGGAGGCTGCTGAAGGGCGCCAGTTATGATCCAAAGAAGCGTAAAGCTTCCACACAAAAGGCTCCAACTGCTTCCAAGCCAACAAAGAAAAGCAAAATGTCATCCCCAAAACCTACTGTACCTTCAGTACCTAAGGGAAGAGCTACCAGGAGCTGGGTCAAACAAAGTGAAGCAGAATTACAGAAAGCTCTGGAAGAGAGTAGGAAGAAAAAGAGGGAGAAGGGAAAAGCAAAGGTTGTGGAAAGTTCTGAGGGCGCAGAAGAAGAAGAAGAGGAGATGGAACTGGTCCATCAAGAAAGAGGAACAACTGAAGAGGTTCCAACACCCAAACCAAAATGTTCCAAGGCTTCTTCCAAGAAGTCTTCCTCTGTAGTTCCAGTATCTTTTGTTCTAATCTCAAGAATAGATCATTTGGTGCCGGAGTACTCCGACCGTCTGTAGTTTCAACATTCTCCTTTAGAATACCACTTAAGTCGTCCATTTTTTGTTTTTCCTCTGCCTTTTGTATTTCTTGGAGGAGGAGGAGGTGGAGGGCCTCATGATCTGGTATGATAAGCTAATGATGCCAGTATGAGTGAACCAACCTTAGGGAATGGGAATAATCAAAACAAAATAAAACAAAAAGGTAACAAGTTAGTAAGGATTTTGAAGTGTTTCTGTATTTAAACACATATTGCGGGAATGTAAATTCGCGTCCTAATTTGGGAGCCTCGTTGTGCCCGAGGTAGGCCTAGCGACAAATAGATTTGGAGAACTTTAGATGCCAATAAATGCCTTATTTCATAATATGAGAAATAGACGAATCCCAAAACGACACTAAGATAATAGATAAATAAGTCACTGCTGGCACTTGCCCTTATTACCTTTTAGGAAAGCAAATAAATCTAGCCTATTTGGTCCCAGAAGGACCTTCCCCAGATTCGATCTTCCTGACTCCATCGTACAGGTCCCCCAGCTCGCGCAGACCCAGCAGTAGGTAGGCTCTAGCCAAATGTCATCACTCAGTTCCTTCAGCGTTCTGGCAATCCTTAGTCCTCTTTATGACTTTACCTTCCAGCTCCACTATTCCTCGCTCCAGACATTCCAACTTCCTGTTGGAAATGACTGCCATTTCTTTCCATTCTTCGATCAACCTCACATTCCTCTCATGTATTTCCCGGTGCTCATTCTTAGAGTTGTGGACCCTCTTGCGCAACCTGCTGTATTTGACTTGAGCTTCAGCTTCTTCGTCTATGATTCTATTCCCTCGACCGGCTCGTGCATCACCATTCCTTTTAGATTGTCTTCTAACCACGCCGGGTAGAGATGTTCGCACCCTGCATGGTACCTGTCGGGCTCAATGGTGTTCTTTTCCACAATGATCTTGCAGTGCCACATGTGCTGCGCTTGGCACTTGTAAGGGACTTCGTCGTCTTGAAAGTCTGATCTGAAATGACTCATCTTAGCAACCCTTGGTACAACCTGTTTCCTGCTTGCTGGCCTTATAACTCGGATAGGGACATAAAGGTATATTCCTCTCAACCTAATCAGCACCAGGTGTGGAGCGTCCCTGGATCTGATAATGAATTCGTCTGTTGGGAACCATTCAAACATCCATTGCACTTGCTCCTCAGTCAGATTGTCGAAGAACTCCACCAACTCTTTGGCACTTTCCGGCTAAGCAAACCTGTCTGGAATGTAGGTCATCCGCTTGGGGTGATGGAAGGGAATATGGTCATTCCAAGCCCTTCGCAGAAATTCTTGGCGATACGGGCCCCTTTGAAGATGTACTAATAACCACAACTACAGCAACAGGTTACAACCCTTGAAATGCTTGACCCCTCTTTGACAGCGCTCCAGATCCTTGTAGATGTCGGCTATGATCATGGGGACTATGGTGTATGTCTGTCCGTTGATCCCTTCCATCAAAGTCTTGGCGGCCATGGCCAACCTAGTGTGGATTCTTTCACTTTTCAACGGAATACTATCAGGCCCAAGAAGCACACAATGAACACGAACACTCTACGGTGGATGTGGCCCAGAGAAGTGATAGAAAGCTCGTCATGGTAGGTATGGTAGGACTTGCTATGGCCAACCTCTCTTACAGATATTCGAAGGGTATGTAAGATTCCTTCAGGCATCCCAAGTCAGCATTTTTCTTCAGCCCCATCATCTTTAAAAACCCTTTACAGTACGGTTCTCCGGCACCAATAACCCGGGGCTATCCCAAGTCAATCCCGCAAGCCCTCCAATTTCTTCTAGAAGTAGTGTCATTTCTATTTCACCAAAACGAAACACAGCCCTTTCACTATCCCAGAACAAATTGGCAGCCTCGATCAACCTATTGTTTAGCTCAATGTCTAGTAGAGAAGGTAAATTGCCCAGGTACTTTCTTACGTGTTTCTTGTCACTTGAGGAAAGGTCCCCCCAACCAATCTAGTAGCAATGGTGGGATGTTGCTAACCATACCGAATCTGGGACCTCGTGCCTCATTTTTCTACAAAACAAAAGGGTTAGTCCCTTATCCACCACCAGACTCGACTATTTGTACATTTATGATTAGCATATTGGCATTAAGTTCTCCAAATTAATGCACAGAACGTGGTTGTGTCCGTTTAGATTATTGAAACCCCGGTGGACTTTTGGATAAGGCTTGTCCTAAAGGATTATTATGTGGACAATATATTAATCCGTCTGGGTTTGACCATGATGCATGCACAATTACGATAAGAGTAAGGTTACTATGGGGGTCTAGACTGGTACCCTCAAGCGGACAACTTGAGGGGGAAAGGCACGGAACCGTCGACTGCACCGCTGATCGACTAGTTTTACCGCAAATAAGCCTTTCCAAATTTCAAGGTAATAAATTTGAAGAGCGCAACCATTCATCAAGTGTTGCTATAGGATTTTGATACGCACGAGTGGAATATGATGCGGAGTATATGCAACAATTACAGCATGTTGTCAAGTATTTGCACGTAAGAAAAATAATAAATGCAGTATTTAAATTATTGAAAGGCAGTTACAGAACAAGAAAACAAAGAGACATGTCAGTTTCAGGGAAATAAAGAAGTCACAAATGCTTAAAAAATAAGCAGTTAAATTCAAGTAAGGGAGAAGGGTACGTGGGATAGAGCATGCTTAAACTAATTCAAAAAAAAAAGTTCGTTATGGTAAGAGCCTAAATATATCCCCAGCAGAGTCAGAATGCCGTCGCGCCCCCTTTGTTTCTCCTCGCGAAGAATGTCCGGGTTTCGACATTTCATGGGGGAATAACTCTTTTCCTTTTAGGAATTGGGTATTTGAAGACTCGCCACCTAACGAATTATGGTGCGTTAGGGCACCTTGAGCAATTAACTCATGGATTAGTTTGCATTACCAGAGATTTAGGGTAAGGGCTCGAAATAACCTTGAGGGGAGGTGTTAGGCACCCCTTGCGGTCCACAACGGTGGGTCCCGGCCGAACTTATACTTATGTGAATTAGTCATTTTAACAGATAAACAGTTTTACCACGTACTTGCAAGTAAAGGCATGTTTTGACATTCTAACCACATGTATGATTCAAGTAATGAAACAAGGGAAAAGGCTTGAACAAGTTGCACATATATAAAGGAAAGTAAATTCATTTAAACAACGGGAGTTGGGAAAAGGGGGTCCTAGGTTGGTTAGCCTACAGGTTCATACCCACACAATGCCCGGTAATCACTCCTCAATGAGGGGCTACACGTGACATTAGCGCCTAGTCATCATATCCTTACTACCCAATTCCCTCCCCTTGGTCATAGCCTAAAGCGTTCTAGCAGCCTTGAAAGATATCCTATGCATGCATCACCCGTCTCTTCTTTGTGGTCCTGGGGGTATTTAGGACCTCTAATTTGGGTAGTTCTAGACCATCCTAAGGTGTTTAAAGGAGAAATGTCTAAGCGTCAACCAAAATAAGTAGGACTGCGTTTAAAAGGGCGAACAAATAGAGGCTCACATTTTACCTCCGCAAGCAAATAGGTGCACGTCTCAAACAATCGTTTAAGAGAAAGACCTTAGAACATGATATCTAGGTGAGCTGAGAGTATACAGTATTGAATTAGGACAAAAGTATCGAAGACCTATTAAGCTTGCCTACTGATTTTAGACCCGTTGAATATGAGCAATTCCAGATAGCAAAACATGGTTTTACAGTTGCAGATATTAATCGCCCTGTAGGCTTTCCTAGGCGTATAACAGCAATGTCCTATGAGCATGGTATCTATTATTGATCAGGAATGCAGTAAAAGAGTTTCCAAACAGGCGATTTGAACCCTATATGCATGCTTTCTACTGACATTAATTGTGAAAGGAGTAGGTTAGTTAATCTGATTCAGAACTTCCAGGCGTGAGTTAAAGTTAGGCCGATTTTAGATCCTATAGGCATGATTTCTATTAAAGCCATTTTTAACCCTATAGACATGATTTCTAAGGAGATAAATTTTAATACATGCTGTAATGGAAACTGAACTTCAATTACTTTACACCCTATAGGCATGATATATAATTATATAGCTGATTTAGATCCTATAGACATGGCTTCTAATTGTGTGAAAGTAAAGCATGCAAAATTCACCAAAGCAGGTCCTATAGGCATATTATTTAACAAACACATTTTGATTTGAAATAGACCCTAAAGGCATGTTATCTACCCGATTTTACCCATAATATGCAGGTACCCACCCCTTTTCACTAATTATCGCAATGTTTGTTTACAATAATTATTACAGACCAAGAACTGAATATAAATTACATAAATAAAATAGAAGCTAAGCTATAGGGAGCCTCAAGCAGGACTAAATGATTTCTAGGCCTCCAATAGGCTCAAATGCCAGAGTTCCATAGCCAATTTCATGTCTAGGTGTGTTAGAGTTCCAAAAGGACCTCATGTATCCCGGGCAGTGCTCACACCGAGACCTTTCTCAAATAATAACGGATTATTGTGCAGTGTGGAAGTGCCAGCCCTGATATGCTACAGTTCAGAGAGATCTCAAGGGTCTCAAGGTAGTACACATATCAGAGGGGCAAAACCTAGTAATCTAAGAGTAAAGTGAGAGTGCTTGACGTAGTTTTGAAAAGGTTTGAAAATTGTACAGAGATGACTCTAGGAGTGAAAAGGTTTTCTGAAACAGGAAATAGTTTGGTGGTAGAAGATAGATTGAGAAGAGTACCAAAACTCTTTTGAAAACAGCAGACAATCAATTGGTCATAAAACATCCAGATTCAGAAACATTCAACAAACAGATCTCACACGGGGATAAAGGGACTGGGGACACATAAGACTCACATTGGGGTACATGGATAGGGTATAGAGGAAACACACAGTCAACAACTGCATAAAATACTTACGGTCTTAGAGACTTAGCAGGCTATTCATGGGCAGTAAATAGTTAAGGCAGAGATCACAGATGTAATATAGAAAGCCTGACATATCTTGAACAAGAATAAATATACAGGCAGGGCCAACCATATACATCACATAACAAACATGACCACATAATTAAGGGATTAAACACATATTCACAAACATGCTGGTGAAGTATCAGATAACTAAGTGAAGTGTAGACATGCTAATCATACATTCAACACGATAAAGTTTAGACATTCTAGGCAAAGAAGTAAGCAGGAAGACAGGTTGAATTCATAGCTGATGGACTAGTGCAGGAATGAAACGCATAGGGTTTGGGCTTCAAAATTTAACTAGAGACATACCAGTTGAAGAAAAGAGTGCAGAATATAAAGCAGATGTAGTTCCAATATCTAGCCTTGGCTTTCAGTCGGCTAGACCAGTGAATCACAAGTAGCCGAGAAGAAAAGAGAGCTTTAGAGTGTAAGTGTGCTTTTATGAACTAATGTTCGTGTCTGAAGTGAGAATAAGAGGGAGTTTATATAGTAATAAAGAGTTAAATAAAATAAGGTAAGGGATCAAGTAAGTAGCAATCAGGGAAATTCATGGAATCAATCACACATGTAAATCAGTAAGTCTTCCCTTTAATCAAGGGACAATCAATCAACGGTAAAAGCAGGACAAACATTTAAGGAAGGAAATCAAGTGAGGTAATTAAGGGTGAATGAACAGGGGTTCAGTTAAGGAAATAGTTAGCAAGAATCAGCAAATAACAAATAAGGCAGGAGGGAAATAATTAAGGCAAGAATTTTAGTCAAACCGAGTGAAATAAGAATCAAGGACATTGTTAGGGAAAAGGGCTCAATTCGAACTGAAAATAAGAACTTCAGAATAAACAGGGTTTAATTAAGGAGGAAATCACGTAAAGAATCAGCAAATATCACAAACAACTTAAATAAAGCAAGAAATAACAGTCAGAATGAACATAGACATATAGTATAAGTAGAAAAGTTAGACCAAGAACTTAGTAGAGGCATATTAGGATTAGAAAATCACGAGACATTTAAATGGCTAAAGAGAAATCGCAAGAACCAAGTCAAGAACAAGGGCAGTACACAAGTAACTCAGAAACTAAACAAAAGAGTCGGAAAAAAAATTAGGGCCTTTAGTATCAACTAGTTGAAGTTAGAGCAATCCTAACGAAATCGGTTAAAACATATAGAAACAGAAGATTAAACACTTGAATCACCAAATGTTTTGGAAAAAGAAATTTCCGAAAACCCTAGTTTAGAAAAAATGAAAAATTCATACGATTCTTGTAAAAAACCAAAAGGTTATTGTAAAACTCATATGAAATAGGTCCAAACCATCTCAGATCTATACAGATCTAAGAAGTCAGAAGAAAGAAATTAGGGTTTCGAGAAGAACAATCACAGAGATGAAGAAGAAAACCTAGAAACCCATAGATATAGAAATATCTCACTCGGAATCAAACCGGGACAGCCTGAAACAGGCGAGAAATGGCCATAGATGCAACTAAACTAACCCTGGTCCCTTGAGGACACTAGAGATGATGATACCAGTACAAAAGAGGCTAGTAGAGGCCTGGGGCTGGTGAGAAGCCACCATAGATAGCCATAGCTAAGTGACGGCGAGGTCTGATTAAGGTTAGGTTTGAGAGCTTTTGAGAGAGGAGAGGATTTCAGGGCGGCGGTTGGCCCTGCCTCCCTAATTGCATAAGGCTANGTGAGGAAATGAGAGGGTTTGGGGGGATCGTTTGGTTTATTTTAGGTAAGGGTTAATCTGGACTGTTGATCACAATGATCAACAGCCAGGATTTGCCCGGGTATTAGGTTGGGGCAGATGGGTATTGGGCTGGGTATATTCTGGGTTTAAAATTGGGCTGGGTGTTGGTTAAATTAATGCCAAAATTGAAATAAAATAGGGCCAGATTTTAAATAGCCATTTTTAATAACTAAATAATTTATAAAATAATAAATGAATACCAAAAATATCTTTGTGTACTAAAATGATTTAAAATAGTTATTTAACATTTTAAAAATATGGAAGACCTCTTTATGCATAAATAATGTAATTATACATTAGTATGGGCTATTATTGCAAAGATGTGCAATTTAGCCTAAAAATGTAAATATAACTACAAAAATGCCCTAAAAATATTTAAGCGCTATGTTGGCATAAATACAGAATTTAGATGGCTAAATTATCACAAAAGTAATTTGAAGGATAATTATTGGATATATATATAAATAAAAAGAGAAGAAATAAATTAATTTGGAGCTTTTAAAATTATAGAAAAAATATAAAAGATGTTTATGCATGCTAATAACTGCATATGTGCTATTTTGAAAGTGTATATATATATATATATATATATATATATATATATATATAAATTAGGTATCAACACTTATGACATTCCGAGAGATTTTATTGACGTACTTCTCATGCATTGCATTCATTTATACATGTACATTGACCCATGACCAGACGACGTTATATACCCGTATATATATATATATATATATATATATATATATATATATATATATATATATATATATATATATATATATATATGTATATGTATATGGAATATGGGAAAAGGTTACGGCGTTATATACGCACAACCACCTGATCAGCTAGTATACATTGATTATTTGGCCCACAGTGGCCGAGATGATATGATGGGACGCCCCGAGAGGTTTGATGATATTATGAACATATGTACTTATGCGTGACATGGAATTCATACGCATATGCATGACACTACAAGTATTTCATGATTTACATAGTTGTCCAGACTTACAGGTTGAGTCATTTACTCTATATTTCTTCCATGTCTTTTATGTACTTATTTATGTGCCTTACATACTCGGTACATTATTCGTATTGACGTCCCTTTTGCCTAGGGACGCTGCGTTTCATGCCCGCAGGTCCCGATAGACAGGTCGAGAGTCCTCCAAGTAGGCTATCAGCTTAGCGGAAGATGTTGGTAAGCTCCATTTACTTCGGAGTTGTTCGTTTGGTCAGTATGATTTAGACCCGTATTGTTTGGTATGGCGGGGCCCTGTCCCGACCTTTATGATAAGTATGTACTCTTGGAGGCTTGTAGATAGATGTCATGTATACGGATGCTTGTATGGCCTTGCCGGCCTATGTTTGGAGTTTACAAATGATCATGTTGGCCTTATAGACCCGTATGTCACATGTATAATTTTTTTTATATATCAGGCCGGATCGTCCTATATTGAGTATTCCCCTATGTCTATTTTGGGTAGCCCATGATGGCCCGTTTGGCCCATTTGCCAATAAAAGTACAATAAGAAAGATATGTTATGTTGGTACTCGGTTGAGTAAGGTACCAGGTGCCCGTCGCGGCCCATCAGTTGGGTCGTGACAAAAGCACACCATGCACCACATAAGTCGTTTGCCCCTAATAACATCCTCCGACCACAATAGTTGCAATTCTACGAATCTGATGCTCATAACACACCTCATAACACATATAAGCCCTATTCCAATTCTTGCAGTACTGCCACGATGAAAGAGATGTGTAGAAAATCATAACCACCCGCCGAATCAATAAATCATGGAGTCTCTCATCCTGACACGAACCATTACCTCATTCTGAACTGAATAATGATATTTTCTCTTTCATATACCCTACATAACTCCGATCGCACTGATCTTAGGTCCAATAACCTCGTCTCACCCAGTACAAGCTGCTTAGGCAATAAGCCACCTCAAACACCGTCTAAAATCTCATACAGCGCCATCAAATCACCAACAAGCTACAACTCGAATATGACCCATAAGGAAGAACGAACTCTGGCAAACAACATCCAGCCTGCGTAACAAATAAAATGGCCGAACAGATGCTATGAACCTATCTCAATGATGAATACGAGGCACACAAAATATGTATAAGGAACCATACTCAACATCTCACTGTCGTGGCGTGAAACCCGATCCATATATGACACTGTTGCGGTGTGCAACCCAATCCAAATATGACACTGTTGCGGTATGCAACCCGATCCACACAACATGCCCATGGCAGTGTGCCACCTGATCCAAACAATATACCCGTGGCGGCGTGCCACCCGATCCACACAAAATTAATAAGGAAACACCCATCAAGTTGTAATGCTTATACTTACAAAATGCCCGAATTTCGACCACAAGCACGCCAAGTGCATAATACAACCCTGAGGAGACGAACAACGCCATACACTACAAAAATCCAAGAACGACTAAGGTGCAATAAATGACCTGCATCTCGAGAGCCATCTTACTCATATAACACCACAAGCTACACGTGATCATAACACATGTGCGAACAATCAAGTCGTCTCACCACCCACATGGCACAATAGAGTATTACATGGAATAGCTGACAACGGGAATAATGTCCAACACCCGAAGATCCTCCGTAAGCAATGCTATGCCGAATGAGTACATCCGACATGGCGTAGAGCACACATTCACATTAAACACACCAACAGACCTCAAGCCAATTATGCTCATACCATTCTGGGCCAACAACCTTTCAAGGATCCACAATGGACCTATTCCTGACACACACGAGCAGCCGTCCACTCGGACCAAACTCCCACAGTCCACAACCAAATGACTAGAGCGACTTTTAGGCATAAACTCTCACATTAGAGATAGTACCGAAACCTCCGTACTTGGTTTCAATACTCAACAATCAATTGACTAACATGTCACACTTATACAAATTTCCCCATGGGATACGCTCCCACGACCTTGCACACCAGGTAGCAAAGTCTGCACCTCCATACCACCAACCGTACTAATTCTTTAAAGCAAATCAAGAATCCACAAATCAATACACAAAGCCTCTTACACATGACATCATTCTCAGGCGATGCTAAGATAATGCCAACTTACTCTAAACATCTGAAATCTTCTCCCGCTCCTCCGAGCTCGTGACATTCTTATCAACACCGACCAACAACCTTGATCCTCCACTTCCAATTCCAATGCCGCTCGCTGCACCTATCATGCCGCTACGTGATAGTACAAGAGTTCATCATAACCCCTGAACTACTAGTAGAATAAGCACTCCATTGTCTAGAAACCTTTCCCTTAATTCATTTTAGAAGAACCATTGCATCACACAACTGAATTCTCATAACCGCGGAAACTGCAAACCTCAAGTCGTGGTCTAAACCGCCATAACTCTTCCGGGATCTATTTACGCATAACAAGGCCATTAGAATCAAATGCCTCCCAAATCAATCCAACTACGGCGGCTGTCAAGCTCGCACGTACAACCACCAACCACTTGTATAACATAACATGCTGAAGGAACTGATCATTGCCACAATCATGCTGATTCAAACCATTACTAATCGGCCCAACTTCTTTCAACCTACTCTTGACTTGCCTTAAAAATAATAATAGCTCCATTCAAAACATACTGTAACCTAACAATACTCATCCCGGGTGACCCAATTCACGAGACCACATCGTCTCAATACCCATGACATCTTATATCCTCCTTATCTGCACAATAGCACCTCCAACTGGTACACCCATTCTGAAAGATCCTCTACGAATCTGAAGTTTTTTCCTCCCATTTCTCCAATACTGCACTGCATATCCAACGATAACATAGAACACTCTAAGTCCCTTTCATAAGCCACAACGAAAACTCGATCCTTAACCATACAAGTGACTCAAAATCCATAGGCACTGCTCTTTAATTCTTGAACCCACTAGAACCGTTGTTGAGAGTCATCCACTATGACCTGGTCCCGAATATAATCAAACTATAACGATTTGTTAGCACATGAACACTCCCATAGAAGCATCCAGATGAATCACATCCACAAGAAGCATAAACTCTGAGTCATCCCTAAACCGTCACATGAATCGATAAGGCGAAATATAGCACACATTCATCAAGTTCTTTGGTCGAATTACCCCTGATGTTTTCTTTTCTTAGTCATAAATGATCTACCAATGCACCAATAACCAGAAATCACACAAGCAGACAACCACGCTATCCAATGGTAGAAGGTGGGCTCCCTTACTTAGCTTTAAGCTACAATCACATAAATCTAGAACCGACAAAGATTCCTTCTTCTCAATTACCATGATCTCGCACCCTTAACCTGCCAAATTTCTCGTAATCTCTTTTTAAACTTTTCCATGAACATTCTGAATTATCAGCCACAATCGCATATTCGACCTCTTCTCGGGTAGTAAGTAGAACTCTTTGTAGAAACTCTATCAAAATCACGCAACCGCTAACCCGCTTATAGGAGATAACCCACTTGTGGGATTCTATTTCGACATCGTCCAACGACATTGCCTTGGTTACAACTACCACGAAATCAGCAAACTCCTCCTGATCCCATGCTCGTCCACTAGCTATAAAAGTTTGTTCATTCCCCATTGACATCAAGTGAAAGTCTTACAATGCATTCCATACTCGAAGTCACATCGTATCCCATAATGATAATCAAGCTTTTACACCCTTTTAATTCCAACCAAACTCCTTTCTGTCATATTAATCCTTCCTCAGTGCAGCAACTACCGTCCCAAATGGCATTTATGGACTTGCTTATTGTCCACAATGATTCGTAAATCGCTCTAAACTTTTCTCAAGGCATGTGGCTACCCTACCATAGAATCCATATGCTACTATACCACTCCCACTTTGGTTAAACAATCTCCTTTAAGAAACTTCTCGACCTCTACTTTTTATACTTGACCTGCTAGCAATTCAACCACCGCGAGACACCTCCCACCATGTCCTACCTCATCCTTCGCTACCCAAATGCTGCCTCAAATCAAAATCCATCTCTGTAACACCTGAACTAATAAATTGCTACCAACTCTAAGCCTCTTCAAAGATCATCTTTCCCGAGCCATCAGCATTAGAAACACCGATTCGATTCGAAAATCGCTACACACCTCCATCTTTGACAACCGCTTCTTAGGCATTATTTAACAACACCCTGCCCCGAAGGCAAATCAAAGAAGAACATGACACCGGTGAATCTTAATAAGTTCAAACAAGGACGTCGACACTACATCACAAATAAGAATTCTACCACGCTCGAAAATATCAAGTCTCCTTACTCCATCAACCAAAGCCTGAACATCCATAGTCTGATTGCCTTTCCTCCGCTGGAATTAAATGCCGAACCTCTAAACCATGCATTAAAAAATCCTCTTTTCGAGTCATTCACTGCCTCGACACATAGATAAGCACCCCACCATTACACCAATGATAACAAGACATGAACATTATAATAATCTGTGCATAGCCTCAAAATCATAGGAAATACAAATACTGAGCTGAAGCAACAGAACACCATTTCGCAAGGCGACGATAATAGCCTGCCCGAATACGTAGGGAGAAACATCATGCACCATGTCTGCAGTACCACTACAACTCCTTGATACCCAATTAATAACAAGCGCTCCACGTCACATAAGATTGAGTAGGAAGGAAATGAAGGCATAAGCCTCAATGAAATCATATCGCATGAAGAAGAATTAAGAAGGGAAGTGCTCCAAACAGCCCTGTAGTCTCTCAAAGATAATTACAGACGTCTCTGTACCGATCCTCAAGACTCTACTAGACTTGCTCATGACTCGTGAGACCCAAGTGAACCTAGAGCTCTAATACCAAGCTGTCATGACCCAAAACTCGCTATAGGCTATGATGGCGCCCAACCTCGCCGTTAGGCAAGCCAACGGTGAATTACTAACTTGATTATGGATTTTATTATTTTCAAAATCGTGAATTTTATTAGATAAAGAAATCAACGCATAAAAATCATGGAAACTTACACTTTAAATAGAATAGATAATAAAAGTGTGTAAATGCTAAGCAAAATAACAAACAATATCTAGAACATCCCAAAACCCAGTGTCACAAGTGTGTGAGCATTTACTAAGGAGTACAATAATAATACAACATCTGTCTAGAATGTAAAAAAGACAGGATAGAGTAAATAGTACGATGGAGACTCTGTGGGGTGCGATACGTAGTCTGGAATACAGCTCACCATAAAGTCTCCTCAGCACATGCGCCTACGGGCCACGATAACCACCAATAGAACCTGTAAAATCCTGCACATTTAGTGCAGAAGTATAGCATGAGTACGTAAATCACCGCGTAACCAGTAAGTATCTAGCCTAATGACGAACGCAAAACACACACTTAAATATGCTTGCTAGTCGAATATAGTAAAATATAATATCATATCCATAGGGATTGGATTTATATAGTATTATCGTAGGTCGTAGTTAGATTGCTATCCAAGATGATCAACAATTGAGATTTGTGTGATTAAAACTACAATTAACTAAGAGTCTAAACTATTGGCTAATGACAATCTACGCAAGTAATGAGCAAAGAAGGTTATCAATTGAGAGAAGATAGGGTTTTGATAGAATGGGTGCAAGATAATTGTTTGGGATCTAACTCTAGATAATTCACTTATGATGTTCAAGTGAGTCTCTCGAATTCACTCAATAATTAGTTCAACCGTTTAGTAAAAACTCCTCTCTCGATTAAGTCTCAACCTCACAAGAAGAACTAAGTTAAGCTCGGTGAAGATATGCAAGAATTCGTAGTGGATTGGTCTTTTTGAGAACCTCTCTCGATTATCCTTCTAACTAGGTTTAATCAACAATTTAACTAGCCTCTTTCAATTACTAAGAATAGATAATGGTTTCAAACAACAAAATAGAATGCAAAGATATCACAAGTTATGCCTCTCTCGATTACATTAACAAGATGCAACGATTAAAATATCGAAAATGATTCAATACATAAAACTAGAGTTAATATCCACAAACAAGTATCAATACACCAAATCCATCAAACCCTAAAGGGAACTTCTCCATAGTTATGGAGAAATTCATCACAAATATGTTTAAATTAAAGGAAAACATAAAACGATTTGAACTCTTATCTTGAGTGAGGCTTGAATGATAAAATCCTTGTGCTTTTGCTTCTCCACCTCCTACTTAGATTCCTTAGGTCTAAGATGTGTCAAAAGTCCTAAAAATAATGTTTTTACATGTAATTATACCAAGTAGGGTCGGGCCCAAATGAAACCACCTTCTCCTAGCTGAAATTGGATTGTGGCTTTGTAAAAAAATGAACAGGCGCGCCGCACGGGGAGTTGCGCCACGGGTGGTGCTTATGGGGTTTGTCAGAGAGCTTGTAATTCACATCCAGGAAGCAAAATACACTGCTGTGGCACTACAACAGTTCAAATTTCTTAGAGACTCGTTTTTTGCTTGTTTTTTGAAGTCCACACGTCGTTGTCGACCCTCTAACGTGATCCCGACTTAATCCTTTGGGCTTTTACTCTGACTTCAAAGCTCATAATAGCTCGAGTTAGCTCCATAACATCTACATCACTCGAATCTGTCACGACCCCAACCGAAGGGCTGAGACGGGCACCAGATGCCTAATTCAGCCGAGTACCAACGTAATGTATCCTTCTTATCATACTATCATGGGTGAATGAGCTTGAAAGGTTGTCATGAGATAACCCGAACTAAACATAAGATAATACTCGACATAGGACGACCCAACATGACATACAAACTTATACATGTGAAATACGGGCCTATAAGGCTGACATGATCATTTGGACACTCAAAACATAGGCCCACAAGGCCATACGAGTATCCATATACATGACATCTGTCTACAAGTCTCTAAGAGTACATAAACATCATAAAAGTGGGGACAGGGCCCCGCCATACCAATCAATACTTGTCCAAAGCGTACTGACCAAATAGGTAACTTCGGAGCAAATGGAGTGCACCAACACCTTCCGTTGAGCTGATAGCCTAATAGGATGACTGTCAACCTCTCAATCGAGACCTGCAAGCATGAAATACAACATCCCTAGGCAAAAGGGACGTCAGTACGAATAAATTACCGGGTATGTAAGGCAGGAAAGCATAAATAAGAAGAGTAATGTAAAGAGAGGTAGAGAGGATACAACCAGTAACATCTGAGTGCCTCTAAGGGCGAGTGACATGAAACACATGATACATAAATATATACACATACTTTTAAAAACATACGCCTCTATGGGCATCATCATAATTATATCGTACCCGGCCTCGAAAAAGACTCGATAAAAATGTACCGGGCCATCATAAGGCTCGGTAGAATCGTACACGGCCACGTGGAGCTAGATAAAACCTAACTTATCAGCGGTTGCACAAAAGGTGTTGTACCCGGCCAACTATAGCGCGCCTCGGTAGAGTAAAATAGATACATATATATAATGCATGCCTTGACTCATGGAATCACGTTCTAAACCTTTCGAAATGACATAAGGTCGTTGCACCTTCGATTAATGCTATGTACATCATACCATCAATATGAACCTCAATAGGATTCAAGCATATTACATACATGCTTAGGAAAACATTATACGGAAAGAAAAACATGGACAACCTTAGTTGCTAGGAGTAAATCCGTAATGAAATAGCATATCATTTACGTTCATTTCACTTAAAATTTGGGCAGCTTCTCCCCTGTAACAAGGGCCTCCTCCAATACTATATAACAACAACAACAGCCAGAGAAATCCAGCAACATATAAATATCAATAACAACAACAAGTCACAACTACTTCACGACGAGCGGCAAGCTCCGATTGGAATCCGTATAACCCATATCACCTCTTATAGACTTCTTACATTAACTTAACAGTATTATTAACATGATAATGAAGTCATTCATCAATGGTTCAATCCTTATACCATATATTTATAACAAAGGAAACACTCCACAACTCCAACTATCTTTAGTTAGCAACTTTATTCACTAGTTCATATCTAGTCCATCCATTTAACTTACTCAACATCAAGATAACCTTAAGCACATGCAAGAACACAATACACATACTTCATACAGTAATTTCAAGTCAAAAATCAAAGTTATATTTAGCTTACAACAACCCTCAATGGCAATACAACACCATAGAAGTGACTTAAGCTAATCCAAGTATTATCTTGTGGTTTATCATCCTAACAACTTAAACAACATACAAGAAAGCTTAATAACAATTAGTAGGCTGTTATACTTACCTTAGCCAGTAGCAAAAACCTGAAATTTCAGCCAAACACAACCCACAACCATCCTCAATGACAGCATAACCTCAAGAGATGTTGTTCTTCACTAGAAGTAGCTTTTGATGTTGAAATAAGGTGTAATCCATTTTCAAGACTTGAAATAACCTAGGGTTTATATGAAAACCTTGGGAGAACTTAAACCACATAAAACAACCTCCCACACGAGCTGGAACCACCCAAAAATCAGCAACAACAAGATGAACAAGAAACTTACTAGCGCGACGGGATTCCCGACACTTAATTTGTGTTGTTTGCCCTTTCTTGGATCTTGGATCATGAGAGATCCTTGAGAGAGTTTTATTAGGTGTCTAGGGTCTGAAGATACTGAATATAAATGTGATGACTCACTTATTTTGGAAATAAATTCTGTGTTCCAAAGCCTTTAATCCTCCTTTTTGTCTCACCTCGATTTGCATGTGTAGTCCAGGCGTGTATCCGGAAAGCCATTATGTGAAAATCTGTGAAAAATGATGAGTTTTACTTTAAAAAATGAATTCGAGTTGACTTCGGTCAACATTTTGGGTAAACGGACCCGGACCCGTGATTTGGCGGTCCCGGAGGGTCTGTTGGAAAATATGGGACTTGGGCGTATGCTCGGAAGTGAATTCTGGAAAATATAACAGTTTTGAGAACTGAAAGATGATGAAATTAATGGTGTCAGGCCCGTATTTTGGTTCCGGAGCCCGGTACAAGTTCGAAATAATGAATTAGTGGAACATGTGAAGTTTGGTAAAAATCGGAGTCCGTTTAGTATAAATCGGACCTTGTTTGAGAAAATTGGAAATTTTGATGTTCTTAAGTGATTTCATGAATTTGAGGCTTAATTCATAATGATTGGTGTTATTTTGATAATTTGATCGCACGAGCAAGTCCGTATGATGTTTTTGGACTTGCGTACATGCTTGGTTTGGAGCCCCGAGGGCACGGGTAAGTTTTAGATAGGCCACGGAGTAGATTTAGACTTAGAAAAAAATAGCTGTTGCAGGTTCAGAAGTTGCAGGTCTCTGAACCTGGCTAAGCGGTCCGCAATGCTTTCTCGCGACCGCAGTGGGGCCTCCGAGACTGCGGTGGGATTTATGCGGTCCGCGAAAGAGCAAGGCCAAGCCTCCGCGGCCGCGCGATATTTTTCAGTCCGCGGTGGAGCTCTGCGGCGCAATCCCTTTTATGTGGTCCGCAGTGAGGGTCTGAGAGGAGTATATAAACGGTACTTTTGAGTTATTTTAGCATTTTCAGAAACCTAAAATATAAAGGGCGATTTTTCAAGCACTATTTCTTTCCCCAAAACACAAGTAAGTGATTTTAAACTCATTTCTTTCACTTCTTAACTTCTTTTTACCAGACTTCATCCTTGAATCTAGGGTTTTCATGGTGGAATTTGGAATTTTGCATAAATCCTAAGAATATTGAAATTTGGGGATTTAGACCTCAAATTGAGGTCGGATTCCAAAACCAATTATATATCCGGGCTCGGGGGTGAATGGTTAATCTAGTTTTGCTGAATTTCGGGGTTGGATCAAGCGGGTCCGGGGGTCGATTTTTGACTTTTTGGGGAAAACAATTGAAAACCAATTTTCATGCATTAGAATTGATTCATTTAGCATTTATTAATGGTATTAATTAAATTGTGGCTAGATACAAGCAAGTTGGTTGTGGAAACAAGTGGTAAAGCGGTAGTTGAGGCATGAATTGTGTTCGTGGTATCGAGGTAAGTGTTTGGTCTAACTTTAGCTTGAGGGATTAGGAGTCGTGTCCTATTTGTTATGTGTTAGATGTTGAGTACGACGTATACGCATAGTGATGAGTATTTGTACGTTGTTGTCAAGCATGCCCGTGAGTCTTATACTATGATTAATGTGGCTCCGTTTTGTATTGTTCATGCCTTATGTGAGAATTTTTATTGTTGAACGAGGCTTTAGGTAGTAATATTGGTAATTGAACCTTGATGAGTTGGCTCAAGTTTTAAAGTGAGTTGTGGAAGAATTATTGGCAATTAAGCATTATAGAGCATTGGCCCAAGTTGTGAATTCAGTTGTGAAGTAAATGTGAAAAACAGAAGAGGATTATGATATTGTCTCCCTTGCCGGGATGTTGTTTCTTTTAATGTTATCTCCCTCACCGAGATGTTGTTGTCTTTAATGTAATCTTGCTTGCCGGGATGTTATTGCTTTTGATATTGTTTCCCTTGTCGGGATATGATTGTTTTTATACTCTTGTTCCCTTGCCGGGATTCTTTTGTAATTGAACCAGGATCAGGTTGCACGCCTGCAAAGAGATATATGAAATGGGATCGGGTTACACGCCTGCAACAAGATATTTGAAATAGGATCGGGTTGCACGCCTGCAACAAGAAAGTGATGAAAGTGAATACTATGATTGTTTCTCTTATTCTTGCTAGCAATTGAATTTTGGTTTCCTTACATTCCTCTCTGGTATTCTGTTTTTATCTGATACTCCCCACAGCATGCTTTTCCCCTCCCATCTTTAACTGTAAATATCTGCCTTTATTTTTCCATTGTATATGATTTAACTGCACAAGTTTATTTGGTAGTCTGGTCCTAGCCTCGTCACTACTTTGCGGAGGTTAGGCTAGTCACTTACAAGCACATGGGGTCGGTTGCATTGATACTACACTGTGCACTCTTTTGTGCAGATCCCGGTGCTGTAGTTTTCAGACCGCAGTGAGGTTGCTGCTTCCAGTTCACCAGGCGACCCGAGGTAGTCCTGCAGGCGTCCGCGGACCTTGGCGTCTCCTTCTATCTTTTCTTTCCATTTCTTTCTTGTATTCTAGAGACAGTGTCGTATTAATCTTACGGACCTTTATTTGTAGTATTCCTAGACAGTTTGTGAAATTGTGACACCACTTCTGGGTAGTTTATTTTATGGATTGGTATTGGTATCGTTGTTAAAATATTACATTTGCATCTTTCGCTTATTAAATTTCGCTGTTTATATGACGTTGGTTCTTAATTGTTAAAGGATTAAAATGGGAAAAGGTAAATAATACAATTGGTTGGCCTTCCAAGCATTCACTAGTAGGCGCCATCACGACTCCCGAGGGTGGGAAATCCAGGCCGTGACAAGTTGGTATCAGAGCTCTAGGTTACTTAGGTCTCATAATTCACGGACAAGCTTAGTAGAGTCAGAGGGATCGGTACAGAGACGTCTGTATTTATCCCACAGAGGCTACAGAGTTAGGAAAAACTTCACATCTATTCTTTCTTGTCGTGCGACTTGATTTGTCAATGCTAATTGAACTTCTACTCTATTCTTTCGCAGATGGCGAGAACACGTGCATCTTCATCCGCTGATCAGCAGCCCGAGCCCCCAGCGGTAGCATCTACGAGGGGCAGAGGCCAAGGCTGAGGCTGTGCTAGAGGCCGTGGCAAGGGTAGAGCTTAGCCTAGAGCAGCAGCACCAGTGGCGGAGCCTCAGGTTGAGTTTGACGAGGAGGTTCCGGCCCAGACAGTTCCAACAGGACCAGCTCAGGTCCTAGAGGGGTTCATTGCTACCCCATTTCTCCAGAATGCTCCGGTACATCTAGTGGGCCTTATGGAGAGTGTCACCCGGGCAGGCTTGCTTCCTGTAGCACCAGCCGTCTCTCAGGCTAGAGGAGGAGCCTAGACTCCTACTACCCGCACTCCGGAGCAGATGGCTCCCAGTTTCAGACTCCAGCAGCTCAGCCAGTTGGAGCAGTTCAGCCAGGTGTGGTAGCTCGGACCGGTGATGGAGCAGCTATGTATGTTGATGCCTTGTGGAGATTGCACAGGTTCACCAAGCTCTTCACTACCACTTTCAACGGTGCATCTTCTGAGGATCCCCATGATTATTTAGACAGCTGTCATGAGGTTCTCAAGAACATGGGGATAGTGGAGACCAATGGGGTGGACTTTGATGCTTTTTGACTGTCTGGATCCGCCAAGACTTGGTGGAGGGATTATATTTTGGCTAGACCAGCTGGGTCACAAGCTCTGACTTGGGATCAGTTTTCTCAGCTATTCCTGGAGAAGTTACTTCTTGTCACTCAGAGGGAGAACTATCGGAGGCAGTTTGAGCGTCTCCAGCAGGGTTCTATGACTGTTACTCAGTACGAGACTAGATTTATTGACTTGGACCGTCATGCTCTTCTTATACTTCCCACTAAGAGAGAGAGAGAATGAGGAGGTTCATTGAGGGACTCATTCAGCCTATTCGAGTGTTGATGGCTAAGGAGACGGGGAGTGAGATTTCCATCAGGAGGCGGCCAATGTGGCCAGGAGAGTTGAAATGGTCCTGTCACAGGGGAGTGGTCAGGGGTCTGACAAGAGGCCTCGTCATTTAGGCAGATTCAGTGGTGCCTCGTCAGGAGGCAGGGATTCTTTTGGTAGAGGCCATCCTCTTAGGCCTTTTCAGTCAGGACATCAGGTTTCTCACGGTGCTTCAGGTGGTCGTGGTTCTCATATGTGGTATTCTGATCAGTACTCCTACAATGCACCACCAGCTCCTATCAGTGCACCTCCGCTTCAGAGCTTTTGGGGTCGTCAGCCCCAGCAGTCGAGGGCCTGTTTTACTTGTGGCGACACGAGGCATATCGCTAAATTTTGCCCTCGAGCACCGAGCAGT
This sequence comes from Nicotiana attenuata, assembly GCF_001879085.1. Classification (NCBI taxonomy): domain Eukaryota; kingdom Viridiplantae; phylum Streptophyta; class Magnoliopsida; order Solanales; family Solanaceae; genus Nicotiana; species Nicotiana attenuata. Next base: position 86,487 of record NW_017671730.1, on the reverse strand, counting down.
TCTCAGCACCAGGGTTCCCGTGCCATGGTTCAGGCACCGACTGTTCCACAGCCCGCACAGCTAGCTAAAAGTGGAGGTAGAGGTATTAGAGGTGGAGGTCAGGCTGCTAGAGGTAGAGGCCAGCCAGCAGGAGGTTGTCGCAAGGATGTAGTTCAGAGTGGTGGGGCCTAGCCTCGATGTTATGCCCATCCAGCCAGGCGCGAGGCTGAGGCTTCCGATGCAGTTATCACAGGTACTGTTCTGGTTTGTAGTAGAGATGCTTCAGTCCTATTTGATCCAGTGTCTACATACTCCTATGTGTCATCTTATTTTGCACCGTATTTGGTCATGCCTAGTGATTCCTTGAGTGCTCTTGTACATGTGTCTACACCGGTGGGTGATTCTGTTGTGGTAGATCGTGTACATCGTTCTTGTACAGTAGTGATTGGGGGTCTTGAGACCCGAGTAGACCTATTACATTTGGACATGGTTGATTTTGATGTCATATTGGGGATGGACTGGTTATCACCTTACCACGCTATCTTTGACTGTCATGCCAAGAATGTGACCTTAGCCTTGTCGGGGTTTCCTCGTTTAGAGTGGAGAGGGACTCCTGGTCATCCTCCCCGTAGTGTATCTCGTATATGAAGGCTCGGCGTATAGTCGAGAAGGGGTGTTTGGCCTATTTGGCGTATGTTCGTGATTCTAGTGCCGAGGTTCCTTCTATGGATTCTGTGCCTATTGTTCGTGAGTTTTCTGAGGTTTTTCCTTCAGACCTGCCGGGTATGCCACCCGACAGGGATATTGACTTCTGCATTGATTTGGCTCCGGGAACTCAGCCCATTTCTATTCCACCGTATCGTATGGCCCCGCCTTAGTGGAAAGAATTGAAGGAGCAGTTGCAAGACTTGCTTGATAAAGGCTTCATTAGGCCTAGTGTCTCGCCTTGGGGTGCGCTGGTGTTGTTTGTTAAGAAGAAGGACGGATCGATGAGGAGTGTATAGATTACCGTCAATTGAACAAGGTCACAATCAAGAATAAGTACCTATTGCCGTGGATTGATGATTTCTTTGACCAGCTTCAGGGTGCCCAAGTATTTTCTAAGATTAACTTGATACCTGGTTACCATCAGTTGAGGATTAGGGCATCCGATGTCCCTAAGACAGCTTTCCGCACTCGGTACGGGCATTATGAGTTCTTGGTGATGTCATTCGGATTGACAAATGCCCCACCAGCTTTCATGGATTAGATGAACCGAGTGTTCGGGCCTTATTAGGATTCCTTCGTGATCGTCTTCATTGATGATATTTTGATTTATTCCCGCAGCCGGGAGGAGCATGAGCAATGTTTGAGAGTGGTTCTTTAGACTTTGAAAGATAGTCAGTTGTATGCTTAGTTTTCGAAGTGCGAGTTCTGGTTGAGTTTAGTTGCATTCTTGGGTCACGTTGTTTCAGCAGAGGGTATTCAAGAGTATCCAAAGAAGATAGAGGTAGTCAAGAACTGGCCTCGACCCACATCAGCTACAGATATCCAGAGTTTCTTGGGTTTGGTAGGCTATTACCGCCGGTTTCTGGAGGGGTTTTCATCTATTGCAGCCCCGATGACCAGGTTGACCCAGAAGGGTGCCTAGTTCAGGTGGTCGGACGAGTATGAGGCGAGCTTTCAGAAGCTCAAGACAGCTTTGACCACGGCGCCAGTGTCACGACCCAAACCGATGGGCCGCGACGAGCACCCGGTACCTTACTCAATCGAGTACCAACAAAACGTATCTTTCTTATTACATTATCATATACGCGTGACATACGGGCCTAATAGGCCAACATAATTATTTATAAATCAAGACATAGGCCGACAAGGCCGTACAATCTTTCACATACACGACATATGTCTACAAGCCTCTAAGAGTACATAAATGTCATAAAGGTCGGGACAGAGTCCCGCCATACCAAACAATACACGTCTAAATCATACTAACCAAACGAGCAACTCCGAAGCAAATGGAGCGCACCAACATCTTCTGCTGAGCTGATAGCCTACTTGGAGGGCTCTCGACCTGTCTATCGGGACCTGCGGGCACGAAACGCAGCGTCCCCAGGAAATAGGGACGTCAGTACAAATAAAGTACCGAGTATGTAAGGCAGGAAAGCATAAACAAGAACAGTAATGTAAAGAAAGATAGAGGAGATACAACCTGTAACATCTGAGTGCCTCTGAGGGCTACTGACATGAAATACATAATACATATATATACATAAACTTTTGAAAACATACACCTCTGTGGGCATCATCATCATCATATCGTACCCGGCCTCAAACAGGACTCGGTAAAAACATACCCGGCCATCATAATGCTCGGTAGAATCATACCCGGCCACGTGGAGCTCGGTAAACCCAACTGATCAGTGGTTGCACAATAGGAGCCATACCCGGCCGACTATAGCGCGGCTCGGTAGAGTAAAATAGATACTATATATAATGCATGCTAGACTCATGGAATCACGTTCTAAACCTTGTGGAGTGACTTAAGAACATTATGGACATTAATACCCTCAATATGAACCTCAGTAGGATTCAAGGATCATACACAGTTGCTTAGAATAATTTTTATAAGGAAAGAACAACATGGACAACCTTAGTTGCTAGGAGTAGATCCGTTATGAAATAGCGTATTCATTTTACTTTAGATCATGCCAAAAGAAAGAAGGAAGTGCCTTAACATACCTGAAGTAGGGAAAACTCCGTATAGTATTCTTCGCGAAGATTGCACCCGCTCCTAACGTATTTGAATTGAGAAGGAACGTTTTTGAAGAAATAAAGAATTGCTCCTGCTCTTAGCGTTTCTGTACTAAGAATTAACGTTTTTGAACTTTTGAAAGAATTCATATAACACTGTCTCATATATAAGACTTATATAAGAAACATTTGTAGGAGTTACCTTATTCTTTTCTCACCAGTTCTTCAATTAGAGGAAGATGAAGTTAAGCAAGTGATATTTCATGGCCTCTCTATAGCATTTAGTAGTTAGTAGTAATCCCAAAATCTTTATCGATATTTTCCTTGCAAGACAAATGAGTCTCCCTTTCCTCTAAAATTGTACTTCACCGAGTATGTGGGAAAATGGGTCTTAGGTTTATATTTAATTTTAATCATTTCTTGAATAAAGCTTGCTTGAATTTGAAATTTGCTTGTGCTTCAAATGGACGTCCTTGGCTTCAATGGAACGTCCTTGGCATCTAAGCCAAAAGCAGACTTTGGATCTTTTTGAAGCCTTTTACAAGGCATTCCTATTAGTTGTTTACGGATAAGATTAAAGAAAATCTCATCAAGACTTAATATTAGTCATCTGGCAAAGTAGTATGCTTAGTCATTTTCCAAACCTTGTGGCTTCTTGCCACGTGGGGGTGGGGTGAGATGATTAATTAATTTTTTTATCCACTTATTAGTTAACCGGGTAATGTCCCGTTACCCGATAATTAACCAATTACCCGCATAATTTAAAAATTATCATAAATTACTTAAAATTCTATTTATTTTTAAAATACTTCATATATACTCTATATATTATACTACCGTGGTCATATGGTACCTTGCATAGTACTAGTTCATAATTATCGGGTATTATCGCTCGACCCGTATTTTATTCCAAATTGACCACTTTCAACGAAACTCGTTTTCTTTAATCCGTGTACCTTCTTATTCTTCATAGAACTTATTTATTTCTTGCTATAAATAGCGTAAGTACGTCAACGTCAAGATGATCCCATCCCCGAGTCTACATCGGTTAACTGAAAACAAAATTTTAACGTACAATACTTCAGGGTGCAACATCGTCGTAACTTAATACTGGGAAACATGACATTGCCATAATGTAATACTGCTGGGTGCAACACTGTCGTAACTTAATACTGCAAAGCATAATATCTACGTAATACTGCAGGGCGTAATAGCCAGTGTTGGTTTTGCCCACAAGTTCAGGGCCACATACAGTTTATATTGTGACGCATCTCGTATTGGACTTGGTGCGGTGTTGATGTAGGATGGCAAGGTCATTGCTTATGCTTCACGTCAGTTGAAGATTCATCAGAAGAACTATCCGGTTCATGATTTGGATTTAGCAGCTATTGTTCACGCGTTGAAGATTTAGAGGCATTATCTGTATGGCGTGTCATGCGAGGTGTTCACGGATCACAAGAGTTTGCAATACTTGTTCAAGAAGAAGGAGCTAAATTGAGGCAAAGAAAGTGGTTGGAGCTATTGAATGACTATGATATCACCATTTTATATCATCCGGGGAAGGACAATGTGGTGGCCGATGCTTTGAGTAGAAAGTCAGCCAGTATGGGCAGTCTTGCGTATATTCCAGTCGTGAGAGACCGCTTGCTTTGGATGTTCAGGCTTTAGCCAATCAGTTCGTGAGGTTGGATGTATCTAAGCCCAGCCGTGTGTTAGCTTGCACAGTCGCTTGTTCTTTATTATTTGAGCACATCCGAGATCGGCAGTATGATGATCCTCATTTGTGTGTTCTCAGGGACACAGTGCGGCACGGAGGTGCCAAGCAGGTTACAGTTTGAGATGATGGAGTTTTGAGGCAGGGTCGAGTTTGTGTGCCTAATATGGAAGGAGAAGAGGCCCATAGTTCCCGGTACTCTATTCATCCGGGCGCCGCCAAGATGTATCAGGATCTGCGGCAGTATTATTGGTGGAGGATGATGAAGAAGGATATTATTGTATATGTGGCTCGGTGTTTGAATTTTCAGCAGGTAAAGTACGAGCATTAGAGACCTGGTGGTTTGTTCCAGAAGATTGAGATTCCTGAGTGGAAGTGGGAGCGTATCACTATGGACTTTGTTGTTGGACTCCCACGGACTTAGAGGATGTTCGATGCAGGGTGGGTTATTGCTAATACGCTGACCAAGTCAGCGCGTTTCATACTGGTGGCAGTCTCCTATTCTTCTGAAAGGTTAGCTGAGATCTATATCCGGGAAATTGTTCGCCTTCATGGTATGCCCGTGTCTATCATTTTGGACCGAGGTACGCAGTTTACCTCGCATTTCTGGAGGGCAGTTCAGCGTGAGTTGGGCACAGGGGTTGAGTTGAGCACATCATTTCATCCTCAGACGGACGGGCAGTCCGAGCTTACTATTCAGATTTTGGAGGACATGCTCCGGGCTTGTGTTATTGACATTGGAGACTCGTGGGATCCGTTTTTGCCTTTAGCGGAGTTTGCCTAAAACAACAGTTATCAGTCGAGCATTCAGATGGCTCCCTATGAGGCTTTATATGGTAGGTGGTGTCGGTCGCCGGTTGGTTGGTTTGAGCCGGGAGAGGCTCAGTTGTTGGGTATGGATCTAGTACAGGATGCCTTGGACAAGGTCAGGATCATTCAGGATAGGCTTCGTACAGCTCAGTCAAGGCAAAAGATTTATGCATATCGTAAGGTTCGCGATGTGGCATTCATGATCGGCGAGCGGGTGTTGCTTCGGGTGTCGCCTATGAAGGGCGTGATGAGATTTGGGAAGAGGGGAAAGCTTAGCCCTAGGTTCATTGGCCTGCTTGAGATTCTTGATCGAGTGGGAGAGGTGGCGTACAAACTTGCGTTGCCGCGGAGTTTATCAGCCGTGCACCCAGTGTTTCATGTGTCCATGCTTCGAAAGTATCACGGCGATCCATCCCACGTGTTAGATTTTAGCACTGTCCGGTTGGACAAGGACTTGTCCTATGAGGAGGAGCCGGTAGCTATTCTAGACCGGCAGGTTCGTAAGTTGAGATCGAAAAGTTTCCCTTCTGTTCGTGTTCAGTGGAGAGGTCAGCCTGCTGAGGCATCGACCTGGGTGTTCGAGTCCGATATGCAGAGTCGATATCCCCATCTTCTCTCCGACTCAGGTACTTCCTTCTTATGTCCGTTCGAGGGCGAACAGTTGCTTTAAAGGTGGACGATTTGATGACCCAAAAGGTCATCACTTGTTTTAGAAATAAATTCTATGTTCCGAGTCCTTAAAACCACCTTTTCGTCTCACCTCGATTTGCGTGTACAGTCCGAGCATGTATCCGGAAAGCCATTATGTGAAAATATGTGAAAAATGATGAGTTTTGCTTTAAAAATGAATTCAAGTTGACTTCGGTCAACATTTTGGGTAAACGGTCCCGGACCCGTGATTTGACGGTCCCGAAGGGTCCGTTGGAAAATATGGGACTTGGGCATATGCTCGGAAGTGAATTCCGGGGTCCCAAGCCCGAGTAATGAATTTTTGAAGAAAATTTTTTTCTGGGAAATATAAGAGTTTTTGAGAAATGAAAGATGATGAAATTAATGGTATCGGTCCCGTATTTTGGTTCCGGAGCCCGGTACAAATTTGAAATAATAAATTAGTGGAATCTGTGAAGCTTGGTAAGTATCGGAGTCCGTTTAGTATAAATCGGACCTTGTTTGAGAAAATTAAAAATTTTGATGTTCTTAAGTGATTTCATGAATTTGAGGCTTAATTCATAGTGATTGATGTTATTTTGATAAATTGATCGCACGAGCAAGTCTGTATGATGTTTTTGGACTTGCGTGCATGCTTGGTTTGGAGCCCCGAGGGCTCGGGTGAGTTTCGGATAGGCCGCGGACTAGATTTAGACTTAGAAAAAAATAGCTGTTGCAGGTTCAGAAAAGTTGCAGGTCTCAGAACCTGGCTTCGCGGTCCGTAGTGCTTTCTCGCGACCGCGGTGGGGCCTCCGCGACCGCGGTGGGATTTATGCGGTCGGCGGAAGAGCAACGCCAAGCCGCTGCGGCTGCGCTTGATATTTTGCGGTCCGTGGTGGAGCTCCGCGGCCGCAATCCTTTTTATGCGGTCCGCAGTGAGGGTCTAACAGGAGTATATAAATGGGACTTTTCAGTTATTTTACCATTTTCAGAAACCTAAAACATAAAGGGTGATTTTTCAAGCACTCTTTCTTTCCCCAAAGCACAAGTAAGTGATTTTAAACTCATTTCTTTCACTTCATAACTTCTTTTTACAATATTTCATCCTAGAATCTAGGGTTTTCATGGTGGAGCTGGGAATTTTGGATAAAACCTTAGAATATTAAAATTTGGGGATTTAGGCCTCAAATTGAGGTCGGATTCCAAAACCAATTATATATCCGGGCTTAGGGGTGAATGGTTAATCGGGTTTTGGTCCGAATTTCGGGGTTGGACCAAGCGGGCCCGGGGGTCGATTTTTTACTTTTTGGGTAAAACAATTGAAAACCCATTTTCATGCATTAGAATTGATTCATTTATCATTTATTAATGGTATTAATTAAATTTTTTCTAGATACAAGCGAGTTGGTGGTGAAAGCAAGAGGTAAAGCGGTAGTTGAGGCTTGAATTGTGTTCGTGGTATCGAGGTAAGTGTTTGGTCTAACTTTAGCTTGAGGGATTGGGAGTTGTGTCCTATTCGTTATATTTTAGATGTTGAGTACGACGTATAGGTATGGTGACGAGTATCTATACGTTGGTGTCAAGCATACCCGCGAGTCTTATACTATGATTAATGTGGATCCGTTTTGTATTGTTCATGCCTTATGTGAGAATTTCTATTGTTGAACGAGGCTTGTGGTAGTAATATTGGTAATTGAACCTTCATGAGTTGGCTCAAGTTGTAAAGTGAGTTGTGGAACAATTATTGGCAATCAAGCATTATAGAGCATTGGCTCAAGTTGTGAATTGAGTTGTGAAGTAATGTGAAAAAGAGAAGAGGATTATGATATTGTCTCCCTTGACGGGATGTTGCTGCTTTTAACGTTATCTCCCTCGCCGAGATATTGTAGCCTTTAATGTTATCTCCCTTGCCGGGATGTTATTGCTTTTGATATTTTTTCCCTTGTCGGGATGTGATTGTTGTTATACTCTTGTTCCCTTGCCGGGATTCTTTTGTGATTGAAATGGGATCGGGTTGCATGCCTGTAACAAGATATATGAAATGGGATCGGGTTGTACGCCTACAACAAGATATTTGGAATGGGATCGGGTTGCACGCATGCAACAAGAAAGTGAATAATGTGTTTGTTTCTCTAATACTTTCTAGCAATTGAATTTTGGTTTCCTTACATTCCTCTCTGGTATTCTGTTGTTATCTGATACTCCCCTCAGCATGCTTTTTCCCTCTCACCTTTAACTGTAAATATCTACCTTTATTTTTTCGCTGTATATGATTTAACTGTACAGGTTTATTTGGTAGTCTGGTCCTAGCCTCATTACTACTTCGCCGAGGTTAGGCTAGGCACTTACCAGCACATGTGGTGGGTTGTGTTGATACTACACTCTGCACTCTTTTGTGCAGATCCCGGTGCTGTAGTTTTCGTACCGCAGTGAGGTTGATGCTTCCAGTTCACCAGGCGACCCGAGGTAGTCCTGCAGGCGTCTGCGGACCTTGGCGTCTCCTTCTATATTTTCTTTCTGTTTCTTTCTTATATTCTAGAGACAGTGTCGTATTAATCTTTCGGACATTTATTTGTAGTATTCCTAGACAGTCTGTAAAAATGTGACACCAGTTTTGGGTAGTTTATTTTATGGATTGGTATTGGTATCATTATTAAAATATTACTTTTTCATCTTTCGCTTATTAAATTCCGTTGTTTATATGTCATTGGTTCTTAATTGTTAAGGATTAAAATGGGAAAAAGGTAAATAATACAATTGGTTGGCTTGCCTATCTTTCACTAGTAGGCGCCATCACGACTCTCGAGGGTGGGAAATCCGGATCGTGAAAATAAATGAGTTAAAGCTGGGTTGAGGTGTCTTATATATATCAATATATCTAAACCGCCTATGTGGGTCCCATAGACAGCTGCTTGTCGCAGTCTTGAAAAAGCGTGAATATCTCTCTACTCCAACGTCTTATCGATGAACGGTTTAATGAGTTAGAAGATAGACTCGTAGAACTTCAATTTGGTAGGTGGATCACCCCATAATTCAAAGTAAATGTTGATATAAGCTAAGCTACATTTGACCTAATGTTCGGCATATTTATAAATGTAACTTGTGATGACCTTTGCCACCTTTTGTTCCACAACTCGCTTGACTTCAAAATCTAACACACGTTAATAATACGACTAAAATAACTCATAATATAATCTCCTTATAATTTTAAGCACCCTAGTCTGACCCCAAAAGTACATGTTATAACATTCCAACTTGTCGACTTTCGACGAAACTTATTTTCTTCTATTCGTTTCGCTTTTAAGCCCTTCAACCCTCTTGGTACTTGGTATTCATGATCTTAAATATTTGAAACCTCCACAGTAAAATGATTAACTTACTTTATAAACTTTTCATAGATAATTTCATTTTCGAGCTTACATGAATTGACTTACGACGTATTCTTACGTATGAAAACATGGGGTATTAGTCACATAACCCATAGCATTTACGAATATATTAATAGTGTCCCATCCATCTAGGCAACTGTTCTATAAATAAATCCAAAGGTCACGACATTCCCCCGTTTAAGCCCCTTTCTCACACCACTACTTGTTGTCGGAATTCTTTCAATTTCGTAACTGTTGGTACCTTCTATCATGCAGCCTGTACAACTTGGTCCTTGTATGTGTGCCTATGCGACTCTTCTCTCCTTTTTCCTCCAGCTTTTAGCCAATCTCTAGGCCTCACTTTGGGAACGTATGCAGAACTTTGACAAGATGTCCCTCTAGGCATCTGTAGCTGTACTAAAGTTCTTCGCTCGGTACTTGTCAAACTTACAACTACTGCTATATCTTGTTTCATAGCCTCGGTTAACTATGTTTATGGTTTAACTGCATCTAGGTAGGTCATACTATACCATAAGACTTACTTTAGTTTATTATTACCGAGGTTTGCTACTTAACTCTACTTTACACTCTCGTTGCTTATCCTATATGTATAAATCTAAGTCTTTTAATACTTTCTTATTACTGTTCATCTTAAGAATGATGGCCAATCTCATATCATACTTTGTAACTTTTTTCCATCCCTTGTTGATTTACCTTAACGTTGATCTATAATCTACCACTAATTACTTGAAATTTCACCATATGTAATACATTGTCACTAGGGCTTGCGTCGCATCGGGGAATATTTGAACTGATATTATTGATCCACTTAGGGACGATACTATACTTCAATAACCATATTTCATAACATCCCGGCGTGATTCATCTTATGGCGGTATTCTAATCCCGTGCAATTCATGAAATCTCTTTTCTTTAAATCATTACTCAATCAAATGCCCAAACATAATCCTCTTATCTATCATAATTACACCCTTATTATACTACCAGGGAAACATTCTGTCTTTTCCAAATGCTCCTAGTTTTAAACTCCTTTGAGTTCATTTACGCTATACTGATCTTTCTATAAATTATGGAAACCATCAGCTCTCTTGTTTTGATGTGCTTAATTCCGAGTCCTTACCTATTCTTGTCACCTTCTCACTCACCTTTTCTTATTCTTACTCCTATCTACCTAAAACCTTGTCGCTCTACCATAATTTAGCTTGCAACCTACACATATACATATTTATACTACTCGAAATCTTCCTTTAAATTGCTAACAGCATAGATTTCCTTTCGGGCCCTCTCAGTTGTCTTTAAATTTAAGCAATTACTTTTCCTGGTCGTTCTTCCACTTTTTGCATGAATACTTGGCTTATCTTAGGGCCCACAGATATTGGAATTCCATGCAACCCATATGATCTCGAATATTACTTTTGATTTTACTTCCCGTTCATTAGTCACAATAGGCGCCACTTTCTTATAGAGTGTATACGATGTTGTAGTGAGACTGTTGTTAGAAGACCATTATTTCTTTAGGTCACTATGCTTAGGTTGAAGCATTCTTCATTATTTCCTCAACTAGTATTTCATTGTATTACATTGGGGAGACCCTTTGATTCTTGTAACGCAGTGAGCTTATTACATCGTATTCCCGACAGTATTATCGATGTGCTTACTTGCCTATAAATATCCTTAGTTACATAACTTCGTGCCCTTGTGCTCGTAGGGTTACTTCTAAGCTCAAATTTGAATTTTGTCTCCTTAGTGGCACTCTCTCTTATTTCCGTAAAACATAAATGGTACCTTTAACTTCCCCAACTCCTATATGAAAATTATTCAAAGATTGCAATCTCTTATCTGCGAGACCGAATTCCCTATGCTGGGTTTCAATAAATTCATCTTGCATGATATATTGATTTATCCGTGACCTCTTGTCTAGCCATAACTAGGCTCTTCCTGAATTAACTACAGACTACTCGTTGGTCCATTCTCATATCTATATTCTGCGTAACCCTCTTGGTTTTTTTTTTGTCTTAACTTACCCCTCTCACATGCTCCTTATATATCAAGTGTCCATTCGCACTTATTGACCAATAACATCCTGGGCGGAAACCATTATTTTCTCTCCCAGGCGTCGTGCTTGCGTAATATTTTGGAGTTGTAACTTATCTGTAGGATCCAAATAAATGAAACCTCATTCCATTCCCTTTTTTACCGTATTCTTCCTTTACTATTTCATAGTTACCTACACCACTTAACTATGACCTAATACCATGTAACACTATCTTCCCTCCTTTAGGGGAGTACTAACATTTAGTGCTATGAAAATTTACATATATAAATTTTTTACCTCTTCATCTTCGGCGTCTTTTCGCATCTTCACTGAATCTTACTCGCCTTACGGTAACCCTTTTGTACCAAGAATAACGAAATTTCTTACGCACAACGGTGACACCTAGTGTAACTGGCACACTCAGTCCCTTAAGCTTAACTCTGCTTACAGTGCTTGCTTTAGGGAAGCGTCTTCCTAAATGACCTTTAAAGGTTATTCTTCTGTTGTCCATTCTATTATTGTCGGAACACGATCTGGTGAAATTCTCATGATGCCGACTATTACCAATTCCTTCTAGTAATCACGTTGGACTAGTCACACCTCCTTTTTCTACCCCCGAAAGGGATATAATGGAGTTTTTTCAATTTAAGTGACAATCGAAACGGAATTATTTATATTAAATCAGAATCGCCACTTGGGATAGTTAATGGTGTCCCAAGTCACCAGTTTAGAATACCGAATCGAGGAGATTTGATTCTGTTTTAATGTCTGCAAAACACAGAAATCCGGGTAAGAAATTCTGTTAACCCGGGAGGTGTTAGGCACTCCCGAGTTCCGTGGTTCTAGCACGGTCGCTCTGATCATACTTGGCTCATTGAAATTGTTTAATTACTGATTTTAGAACCTATGTGCATTTGCCTTTTTAATAAAGAAATTTAAACAGGTCACGCGTGCCTGTACCCATTTGTTTGGCGCGTCAAAAATCATGTCACGCGAACGTGTCCACAATTAATAACGCTTTATTATTATTAAGAATGTTTGGCCAAAGTTGCGGGAACGCATACTCCGGTTTTGTTTTTAGAATCGTAATTATGTCACGCGAACGTGTACACAACCATGATGGTATATTAAACTTGCCTAAAGCAAACTACGAATATAATTTTTAATATCTAAGTCATGAAATCAATACGAGGGCCATAGGGATTCAATTATGGATGGCGCACCTCGGCCTAAAGAACTACATTTAATTAAAGAGGACTATATTAATAACACATTTATTATTGTTGAGGAAGTTGGTCGAAGTTGCGCGAACGCATACTCAGAATTGATTTTTAGAATCATAATTATGTCACGCGAACGTGTACACAATCACAATTGTATTTTAAACGCGCATAAATGCTTTTCTACGAATATTCATTCTTAATATCTAATAATAATATTTGTGAGGGCCATTGGGGATTTAATTAGGATGGCACACCTCACTCTGTTCTAAAGAACTATACTTAATTAGGCCTAAGGGCGTTTTTATTAGCAAATAACTCGGACTTAAAGCTATTGATGATGGGCAAGGAAATATAAAGCAGGCCTATAATAATGTGGAAAAAGTGCTGGGCCAATAGCTGGCTCAGTATATTATTAAACGGGCAAACAAAGGGAGGGGGAAACGTTGGGACTGCATGGGCTTGAAATCGAACCCAACAGACATGGACCTTGAAACACTTGCCAGGCTTCATGCGGTCAAGGCCACTTCGTTTGGGGCTGACGCCCAAACCCAAACACCCCACAAAAATACACATTTGAACTTAATTAAAAGTGAAATAACCAACTGTTAATACACATTTTCACGCAGATATGCATTAAGCAACAAAACTGGACCTTATTTCAAACACATGAAAGGTCATTAGGCCTAAATTGAGGCCCACGGCGTTTGATCTGGTTCCTATTGGGGTGGGCCTTTCTTGTTTCAAGCCCTAACATGGAGTACAATAGAAGAACACATTACTACGTATTCAATCACTACCAACAGTAATCAAACCAAAATCAATTAACAACAGATCCACCATAGTTGTTATGATGATAATCATATCTAAAATTTATGAGTGCGATTGACTGTGCACTATTATATAAGCCCTATTGCTCTTTTCACCTTTGTTTAGCTTTGTATCAAATGACAAATCTAACTACCATTAGCCACCAAATAAGAATAGGCTTCGAGCCAAACTAATGAGAAACAAATCATGTAGAAAAACAGTAGCTAATCGGTAAAGGAGTAACCTTGAAATCCAAAATAAACTCAAATCCAAACTTCAAAGAGACGACACTAACTACTTCTATTACAATTTTTGATGAAACTGATATACTAGTGAATACTTGCCAACGTGAATATGGTCTATCCACCTAAGCTTTAATCCACAACATAGAGTTATTAATCTCTAACACAACTCCAACAACAGACCTATTTTGGCTTAGTACTTGCTGATTTGGTCAACCAGTGGCCAAATCCACAAACTGTAGCCAACACTCAACAACAACAGCCTTCAATAATCCTCAAATAGGCATCACTTTGAGCAGGAGTCACTGATTTCTCAGGAAAAGATATCATACACGGCATAACAAAGCTATTTATGAGATAGATTTCAGCATATAAGGCTGGTGAACCAAACAATGATAAATCTATGACATTAGATCTCTAATAATGATGACCAAGAAAACAATCAAATACATTTGAAACCAGTGAGCTAAGCTGAATGTCCAAAGTCATGAATATTACCACCATATCACATATCCACTAGCAGCTATAACATGCTTAATTAGGGCTGGAAAGAAAACTATATGATGAACACTAAACCATGACATAAAAACTACTTGAACTAGAACCAGACTTAGAAGAAAACTGGAGCTTAAACTTTGGAGCATCAACTTTAGTTTAGCATTTATACACTCCCATTCCAGAGATTCAAAAGTGTACCTAAATATCGAAACAAAGCAAAAGGAAGGAGGAGTTCAGCAAGCAAGAAATATGAACATATCAACAGCTCAAAACAACAATAAGCGGCCTCTTAGGCTAATATTGAACCCAGAAAACCCAAAAAATCTTTCGAACACTTTGAGGCTCTTACTAGAAGAGAGAAACCAAGACACAATTCCAACCCATTTCAACCAAAATAATGCATAAACTTTCAGTATGTTTAAGGTCTGATCTCTGATGTGTTTTTTCAGAATTTTGGTGGAGAGAATAGTGATTAAAGTCTGCCTCTGTGTGAAAAAGAAGGGCACTGCTTATAGGCCTCCAAGGCCATGTGCTCAAAATAGAAAATGGGAATTATTCCCAGCCTGCAAAAGGCATCTTCTAACCAACTGGACAACTGGTTGTCCCCTATTGGCTCAGCATTTTTTTGCTAATCAAATAGGGACAGCTGCCCCCTCCTCTAGAACTTCCTCTTACTAGACATTTTATGAAAATTGCGCTAAGTTTTCTTTTAGTTCAATGACCCTATAAGTTCTAAGGACTTACAAATTAGGGCGAACACACATGAGCATTCTTATGTAAATCAAGAAGCAAAACTTGGAATTTCTGGACACTTAAGAGCCTAAAATGAGCTAATTTCATAATGAACTTCAGAAAACCTAAATCAACAAAATGTTATACCAAATAAATCGAATCTAAAAGATGAATCAGTGTAGCATGAACTAGTATGAAGCATTGAATCAATATTGACAATAATTCTCAGAACACCAAACAAGAAGAACAAGAAAAAACCAAAGCATGAAAAAGAAAAATGATACAACGATCCTAAAACATAATTCATGCTACTGATTAATTATTCAAAAATAAGAAGGAAAACGGAGATGCAGAAAAAACCTAAATCAAACATTCCTTTGTTTTTAAGTAGTGTGGATCAAAACACAAGTAAAAAAAAGGCAAAGAAAACAAAACAAAGGCAATACCTAATGAGGTTCAGGAAAGGAGGAATTGTTCCCAGATTCGGACAAACTTCAAAGGTGAGAAATGAACCTGAACTACCATTAATCGACTGTTCCCGACGAGAAACAATCAACTAATGGAAGTTTTAGGTTCAAACATTTCGAGATTGACCAAAAATTAGAGAAGTATGACAAACTAGGGCTTGGCTTTTAAGATCTAAAATTTGAGGAATTAGGGACTGATTTGAAAAGGATTGAAGGTGGTTTAGGGTTCAGAGGGGTGCAAGGGTTATAGGGTGTTAATTTGGGGTTATTTGGGTAAACTAGGGTTTTGGGAATCCGGTTTTAGATCTAAAATTCGAGCAATTGGGTGAAGATTTGAGGGAAGTGGTTTGGAGATTCTGAAAGAGAAGGTGATGGGGATTCTAGGGTGTAAATTTGGGGTGGATTGGAGGTGGTCCGCCGCCGTGAGGCGATTTCCGGCCGGCGGACCACGGCGATGATGGCGAGGGATTTTTAAGGCGGCTAGGGTTTGTTTTGAGAGAGAAGAGAGATAGAATGAGAGGGGTAATGGGGGGGTAGGGGGTCTTGTTCGGACAGTTATGTATTAAAGGAGTCCTCAGTTCCGAGCCGTTGGTGCATCTTCAAACTTGATCTTGTAGCTCATGCGACTGTGGTGCATCTTGAGCTGTTGACTCGTACTTCCTAGGTAGCTTCCTTTGTTGCTGACTTGAATTGCATTCTGAAGTGAATTCCCTTGTTTTCCAGGTGGGCGCCTGATTGCCAAAACTCGAATTGTCTTCCTTCGAAACTCGGATTGCTTCCCTTTGAAACTTGAACTGTTTTCCCTTGTTCTCCAGGTGGGCGCCTGATTGCTAGAACCCGAACTGCTTTCCTTTGTTCTCGAACTGCTTTTCCTTGAAACTTGAGTTGTTTTCCCTTGTTCTCCAGGTGGGCGCATTATTGCTGAATTTGAACCGTTTTCCCTTGAACTTGTGTCGTCTTCCCTTGTTCTCCAAGTGGACGCCTGACTGCTTGAACTTGAACTGCTTTCCTTTCCCTTTAACCTTGTTTGTCTTCCCTTGTTCTCCAGGTGGGCGCCTGATTGCCAAAACTTGAACTGTTTTCTCTTGAAAATTAAGTTGTTTACCTCTGTTCTTGAATGCTTTTCCTTGAAACTTGAACTGTTTTCCCTTGTTCTCCAGGTGGGCGCCTGATTGCTGAACTTGACCCTCTTTTCCTTGAAATTTGTGCCGTCTTCCCTTGTTCTCCAGGTGGGCACCTGATTGCTGAACCTCGAATCGTCTTCCTTCGAAACTGCTTTCCCTTAGAACTGTCTTCCCTTATTCTCCAGGTGGGCGCCTGATTGCTGAACACGAATTGCTCTCTCTTGAAACTGCTTTTGCTTTGAACTGTCTGCCCTTGTTCTCCAGGTGGGCGCCTGATTGTTGAACCTGAACTGCTTCTCTTGAAACTGCTTTTCCTTTGAACTGTCTTCCCTTGTTCTCCAGGTGGGCACCTAATTGCTGAACTTGGACTACTTTCTCTTGAAACTGTTTTTCCTTTAAACTGTCTTCCCTTGTTCTCCAAGTGGGTGCCTGATTGCTTGAACCTGAACTGCTTTCTCTTGAAACTGCTTTTCCTTTGAACTGTCTTCCCTTGTTCTCCAGGTGGGCGCCTGATTGCTTGAACCTAAACTGCTTTCCTTTCCCTTGAACCTTGTGTTGTCGTCCCTTGTTCTCCAGGTGGGCGCCTGATTGCTTGAACTTGAACTGCTTTCTCTTGAAACTGCTTTTTCTTTGAACTGTCTTCCCTTGTTCTCCAGGTGGGCGCTTTATTGCTTGAACCTGAACTGCTTTCCTTTCCCTTGAACCTTGAGTTGTCTTCCCTTGTTCTCCAGGTAGGCGCCTTATTGCTGAACTTGAACTGTTTTATCTTAAAACATGAGTTGTTTTCTCTTGTTCTCCAGGTGGGCGCCTGATTACAGCAAAACAGACAAAACAAAAGAATTTTTTCTGCCCCAGTTTGATATAGGGAACATTTGTGAGTGTTAACCAACTCTTATTATCAAAGTAAGTTCTAAGCTAAATTCCTTTGTCCCTGTTATTTGTGAGGGTCTCAAAGATTATTAAATCCTGTTATCCAGGAGGGTATTGAAAACTTACGGCCGAGCCTGTCTGGCACCTGCTTTCCTCACGGAGGATTTCTCCAAAACAAACAAAATTTCCTACCCCTGTTTCAATCAAAGAAAAATCTTGTCAGTTTGAAAATGAGGTGGTTAGTTTGCGGCATTCTTGCTGAGGGTGGCCTTTCCACTGTCATGCTTTGTTCTGCTCAACTGCATCCGACTGGCAAGGAATTGTTTCACCTTCTGATTGAACCTTAACCACGGAACCCTAAATGACCTGAGTGCCCTATACTAAACCTGCTGTTTTAACCTTTCATCTTTCCAACCTGAATCTCTGTATTTCTCCCCCACAATTTATGAAACCACTTGATTACTTGAACCTCGGCTAACAAACCTTATTTTTTCATTGTGCATCATGCTATTTCTGGCATGCTGTGGTCGCACTTCACTTTGTGCAATTTGGAAGTTGGTAATAAGCTTTGCAATCCCTTCTTGTTTGCTTAACAAGGCTAACATTGGAAAAAGCCTTAGAGAAAGTGGACCCAAAAAGGAAATGAAATGCAATGACTTCAAGAGTTATGAATAAAGAAAAAGATTCAAAACAAGAAGATTGTTTGAGGGAGAAAAGGAAAAGAGACTTATCTGAGTGAGGCTGCTGGCACCAATGATCATGACATGCATTTCGGATTAATCAGCCTAGTCCATTCAGTCAGTCCTCTTTCAGTCTTCACACTTTATGCCTAGGGTTCCCATAATCCAATCCATTTGCAAAATCAACAACCTTATTCGGCTTGCGACGCCCTGAAGGGTTTTCACCAGCAAACCTCTCTCATTTATTCATCTCTCAACTCGTCGTCGCCTTATGGTGCCCCTGAGGGTTTTCACCAATAAGACTCTCTCATTTTGATTTCTCTCAGCTTTCCGTCGCCTTACGATGCCCGTGAGGGTTTTCACCAATAAGACTCTCTCATTTAATCATTTTCCCTGCGCAGAACCGAGTGTTGCCCCTGATATGAATCACCTCTAGCTTGCTTGACCTGGCATCCCTCGAAGATTAATCGGAAGGTCTTTCTTTGGACCGTAATGTGGGCTTTTGGATAGGGTTAGAAAAAAAGGATATCATAAAGGCTCAAAACAACTTGAATGGGTTCAAAATTACAACTTTTGGAATTAGATCTTTTACAAAACTGCAACTTCTGCCCCAGTTTCTTTACTTGGGGCTTTTGAATTTCTATTTTGATGGGACCGAACCGTGAGGCTGCCTACGTATCCTTAGAAGGAATCAGGTCGAACGTAGTTCATGACATATGAGTTGCTTTGTTTTCGTACTTTTCTCTCTCTCTTTTTTTTCTTCTTCTCTTTTTTTCCTTTTTTCCTTTTCTTCTTTTTCTCTCTTTTCACTCTCTTTTTTTTTCTTTTTTTTTCCTTTCTTCTCTTTTCTTTTCTTCCTTTTGCTTTACTTACTTTTTTTTTCTTTCAGTTTCTTTTCTCTTTTCCTCCTCTCTTTTCCTCTTTTCTCTCCTTATTTATCTTCTGTATCTGTGTTTTTGAACTTTGCTACTGATTCCAAAATAGGGGTATGAAGGAAAGCAAATAAGGCTCGAAGGGGGAGCAAAGGATAAAGTGTTTAGATAGCAGAAATAAATGCCTTCGTCATTCCAATCTTCAAAAAATACGCCAAGTACAAACAACACAATTTAAACCAAAGAAATCATACATAATATCTTTTGACTGCATCAGAATTGATAGCCATATCTACACACTTGCCTTCTATATTTGTTAGATACAAAGCACCATTGGACAACACTCTCGTTACCACGAACGGCCCCTGCTAATTTTGGGAAAACTTGCCTTTTGCTTTAGTCTGATGTGGAAGGATGCGTTTCAATACCAACTGACCCACTTCAAATTCCCAGGGACGCACCTTCTTGTTGTATGCTCTTGCCATTTTCTATTGATACAACTGGCCGTGACATATTGCCGCCAGTCTTTTCTCATCAATCAAACTTAATTGCTCCAACCGGGTTTTGATCCACTCATCATCATCAATTTCTGCTTCAGCAATAATTCGAAGGGATGGAATCTCAACCTCCGCGGGTATCACTACTTCAGTACCATATACCAACAAATAAGGAGTTGCACCTACTGAAGTGCGAACAGTAGTGCGATAACACAGTAAAGCAAAAGGCAATTTTTCATGCCATTGCCTAGAACCTTGCGCACCATTTTTCAAAGTATCTTCTTTATGTTCTTGTTGGCTGCCTCAACCGCTCCATTTGCCTTGGGATGATACAGAGTGGAATTTTGATGCATAATCTTGAACTGCTGGCATACTTCCTTCATCAAATGGCTGTTAAGATTAGCACCATTGTCCGTGATAATTACCTTTGGAATTTCGAACCGACAAATGATATTTGAGTAAACAAAATCAACCACTGCTTTCTTGGTCACAGATTTGAAAGTCATAGCCTCAACCCACTTAGTAAATAATTGATGGCCACCAGAATGAACTTGTGCCCATTCGATGCTGCTGGCTCAATTGGTCTGATGACATCCATGCCCCATGCAACGAACAGCCAAGGCGCGGACATTGTATGCAATTTAGACGGGGGATAATGGATCAAATCCCCGTGCACCTGACACTGATGACACTTACGCACAAAACTAATGCAATCTCGTTCCATGGTGAGCCAATAATAGCCCGCTCGAAGAATTTTCTTTGCCAGAACATACCCACTCATATGTGGCCCACAGACTCCGTAATGCACTTCGGTCATGATAGTCGTGGCTTGTCCAACATCTATTCATCTCAACAACCCAAGATCCGGAGTTCTTTTGTACAAAACCCCTCCACTTAAGAAAAATCCACTTGTCAAACGTCGAATTGTTCTCTATTGATCACCTGTGGCTTGTACCGGATATACCCCCATCCTGACGTATTCCCTGATATCATGGAACCATGGCTCACCATCAAGCTCTTCTTCCACCATGTTGCAGTAAGCATGTTGATCACGGACCTGAATATGCAAAGGGTCGATATAAGCCTTATCTGGATGATGTAACATTGACGCCAGAGTAGCCAAGGCGTCAGCAACCTCATTATGGATCCTAGGGATATGCCTGAACTCTACTGATCAGAATCGCTGACAAAGATCTTGCAGACATTGTCGATATGGTATGAGCTTCAAATCTCGAGTCTCCCATTCTCCTTGGATCTGGTGCACTAATAGATCTGAATCTCCCAATATGAGCACTTCCTGGACTCCCATGTCCACAGATAACCTTAAACCCATAATGCATGCTTCGTACTCGGCCATATTATTGGTACAACAGAAACGAAGTTGAGCTGTGACAGGGTAGTGGTGCCCTTTTTCAGAAATGAGTACAGCTCCTATTCCAACACCTTGCATGTTAGCAGCCCCATCAAAGAAAAGTTTTCAACCTGGCTTCTCATCCCGCTCGACCTCCTCAATATGCATTACCTCTTCATCAGGAAAATAAGTCTTCAATGGCTCATATTCTTCATCCACCGGGTTCTCGGCTAAGTGTTCGGCCAAAGCTTGGGCTTTCATCACCGTCCGAGTCACGTATACGATGTCAAATTCTGTAAGCAAGATCTGCCACTTTGCGAGTCTTCTTGTGGGCATAGGCTTCTGGAAAATATACTTTAAAGGATCTAAACGAGAAATGAGGTAAGTAGTGTAGGATGACAGATAATGCTTCAACTTCTATGCCACCCAAGTCAGGGTGCAACATATCCTTTCGAAGGGGGTATACTTAACCTCATATGATGTGAACTTCTTGCTGAGATAATAGATGGCCTGCTTTTTCATGCCAGTGATGTCATGTTGACCTAACACACAGCCAAATGAATTATCCAGGACTGTCAAATAAAGAATCAAAGGTCTCCCTGGTTCCGGCGGTACCAATACAGGCAGATTTGACAAATACTCTTTGATCCTATTGAATGCTTCCTGGCACTCATCGGTCCATTTGACCGCAACATCCTTCTTTAACAACTTGAAGATGGGCTCGCAAGTGGTCGTGAGTTGAGCAATGAACCTGCTGATGTAATTCGACCTCCCTAGCAAACTCATCACCTCAGACTTGTTCTTTGCCGGTGGTAATTCTTGGATGGCCTTAATCTTTGACGGATCCAACTCAACGCATCGCCGACTGACTATGAATCCTAACAGTTTGCCCGATGGAACACCAAATGCACACTTTGCATGGTTGAGCTTAAGATTGTACCTGCGGAGCCTCTGGAAAAACTTCCTTAAATCTCTGACGTGGTCAGACTGCTTCTTGGACTTTATGATTACATGATCCACGTATACCTCAATCTCCTTGTGTATCATGTCATGGAATATGGTGGTCATTGCTCTCATGTAAGTTGCCCCAGCGTTTTTCAAACCAAATGGCATGGCCTGATAGTAATATGTCCCCCAGCATAATGAATGTCGTCTTTTCCGCATCTTCCTCATCCATTAAGATCTGATAATATCCCGCATAGCAATCCACAAAAGACCCAATCTCATGCTTGGAACCATTATCAATCAAAATGTGGATATTTGGCAACGAGAAGTTATCCTTTGGACTTGCCTTGTTGATGTCACGGTAATCAACACATACTCTGATCTTACCATCTTTCTTTGGCATAGGTACAACATTAGATAACCACGTGGGATACTGTGTAACTCGAAAGACCTTTGCATCAAGCTGCTTTGTGGCTTCTTCTTTGATCTTCACACTCATGTCGGTCTTAAGCTTCCTTAACTTCTGCTTGACGGGAGGGAAAGTTGGATCAGTTGGTAATATGTGGACCACCAAGTTGGTACTCAAGCCCGGCATGTCATCATACGACCATGCAAAAATATCCTTATATTCAAACAGTGCTTTGATTATTTCATCTCAAGATGGACATTTATCTTGGTTTCTTTGACATTATCTGGATCTCCTAAATTGATTGATCCGGTTTCATTCAAATTAGGCTTGGGTTTTTCTTCAAAATGATTTAATTATTTACTGATTTCCTCAAGTGCCTCATCCTCATCATAATCTGTTTCATCATCACTCTCTATTTCTTGGATTATTATTTCAGAATTAGATTGACTCCTAAGACTTGGCGGAAGATTCCTCATGCATGTCATGTCATTGAAACCAGCGTAAAAAGTACTGTACAAAGAAGAAAAGAAAACAAAATAAAAACTATCGGGAATGATGGAAAAGGTAAATTGCATTTCATTAAAAATAAAGGATAACAGGGTTTGTACATCAAACAAGCGAGAAAATAAAAATCTGGGTCACAACCCTGGAATGTCCCATATAGAAAGGAAAATAAAGCAAACTACCAAAACTGCCTCCGAGTAGGGAGAGGAGTAGCCTTCCAATTGTTATGCTTTACTTTCGGCCCGACAAACTGCACATCCGCTTTAATGGAACCTTCTCCAATTTCCACCATGTTTACATCATCAAACCACGTTTGAAACCTTTTAATTAACTCTTTATCAACATCAACCATAGGATTTGGAACAGTTGTCACTGGGCGTTTCACGGTACCGGGCTTGACAAATGACCTGGAGAGATGCAAGATAGGCTTTGGAAGTGCCCACGCTTTCTGTTTCAACCTTTTGGACCTATTCACGTCTGCCGCTGTGGGTTTGAATCCAAGACCGAACATATCCAAGTTCTTAGGCAAAGACACTGGCTGCACGATACCTTGTAAAGAAGCGCCAGGCCTTTGCCTGGCACAAAGCCATTCTTCAGCATTTCAGATGCCACCATGACTGATGCGGAGGCTAACTTTGGAGTCGGAATACATTTCCCTTCTGGAACCTTCTCAACTGGAACAGTTTCAGAAACTTGGTAAACCCAAGGCCCTTCATCATCTTCGACCTCAATGAAGGGGACGGAGGCATCATTGTAAGCAACCGAGCTCTCATCACCATGCACGACAATCTCCTGTCTGTCCCACTCAAACTTGACCATCTGGTGCAAAGAGGACGGGACTGCTTTGGCAGCATATATCCAGGGCCGACCCAACAGCAAATTGTAAGAGACGACCACGTCCAATACTTGGAAATCCATGGTGAATTCAACCGGTCCTATTGTTAATTCAAGCACTATATCACCGATCGAATCCTTTCCTCCACCGTCAAAACCTCGGACACATATACTGTTCTTTCGGACCCTTTCAGTATCAATCCTTAACTTGTGCAGAGTAGAGAGAGAGCAAATGTTTGCACTAGAACCATTATCCACCAGCACCCTGGTGACCACTAAATCTTCACATTTCACTGTAAGATAGAGAGCCTTATTGTGTTTAGTACCTTCCACAGGCAACTCGTCATCAGAGAATGTAACCCTGTTCTCCTCAAATATCTTATTGGCGATCTTCTCCAAATGGTTCACTGTGATTTTGTCGGGGGCATGAGCTTCGTTCAGAATTTTCATCAGGGCCCGATGATGCTCATCTGAATCGATCAACAATGATAGCATAGAATCGGAGCGGGCGTCTTCCTCAACTGCTCCACGATGGAGTAATCTTGCACTTTCATTTTTCTCAAAAACTCCTCCGCTTCTTCTTCAGTGACTGCTTTCTTTACTAGAACTGGATTATCTTTGAGTGTTTTAGCTTTCCTTAACTCTTCCGGGGCAAAGCATCTCCCCGAACGAGTCAATCCCTGTGCCTCATTGACTTCTTGCTTCACTTTCTTCCCCTTATAGGTCACTATCACTCGTTCATAGCTCCATGGGATAGCCTTGGTGCTGATTACCGGCAGCTGGGTTACAGGCTTGATGTTGACAGGGTCCGTACGGGCACCCTCCACAATTATGATAGGCTTTTTCGCCAACCCTGGCACGACCACCTTTGACTTTTCTTTCTTTGTTACAACATCACTTGGGGATCTCTTCTCAACTACCACAGATGGTTCACCCTTTGTCATGCAGAACTTGTTCACTGATCCTTCAACCATTGCTTTTGTGACAAGTTTTTCCTTGACTGGCTTAACCTCACTAGACCGAATCATCATAACAGATTGTGAAGGCTTCTTGGGCTCCCCCTCCTTGTGTACTATCTCGATCATGTTTGTTTCATCATGAGTTGGCAAGGGGTTCTGATTGATGTTGGGTGCTTCTGGAGTTTGGACCACAATCTGGTTTGTGTCGATGAGCTCTTGGATGGCATTCTTCAAGTGCCAACACTTCTCTGTATCATGCCCCGGAGAACCAGAACAATATGCACAGCTCAGGGAGTAATCAAGATTCTTTGGAGGAGGGTTTGGCTATTTCGACTCAATCGGCCTCAACACATCCAACTGCCTCAATCTCTAGAATAAGTTGGTATAAGACTTCCCCAACGGGGTGAAAGATTTCTTCCGCTGCAACCTCTCGTTCCTGAATACTAGCTTGGGCCGGAAACCTAGACCGACAGGGTTTCGGTAGGCTCGTGGAGGTGGGTAAGCATTTTGTAGGGTTGGGTAGGTGTTTTGTGGGGCCGGGGCATGCCATTTTAGGTAAGAAGGAGTTTGAGTGTATGATTGGGCGTGGTGGACAGAGTACTGAGGGTCTGGTGATGGAAAGTAGTGTTGAGGTGGGTTATACGGGGTTTGGGTGTAGGTTCGGTGAGGGGGTCGAGGCTGGGTGTATTGGTGTGGTGTGCCCCTCGGACCAAGCCACGATCCTGAGTCAACTGTTGCAACATCCACTTTCTTCTTCTTTCCGTCACTCCTCCAGTACCATTCTGGATGGCTTGGGTGGTTGCTTTGATGGCCGAGTAGCTCATGATTTTGCTTGTTTGAAGCCCTTCTTCCACCATGCCGCCCATCTTTACTACCTCGTTGAACGACTTGCCAATGGCCGATATCAGATGGCTAAAGTAAGTAGGCTTCAGAGCCTGCAGAAAGTATTCCACCATCTCATTTTCCTCCATTGGAGGGTCGACTCTTGCCGCCGGTTCTCTCTAGCGAAAACCATATTCTCTGAAACTTTCTCCTGGCTTCTTCTCTATCTTAGTCAGGGACAAACAATCTGGACTGATTTCTATGTTGTATTGGAAGTGCCTTGTGAATGCTTGGGTCAAATCATCCCAGGTATACCATCTGCTGTGATCTTGACGTGTGTATCATTCTAACGCCGCACCACTCAGACTCTGGCTGAAGTATGCCATTAACAGCTCATCTCTACCACCAGTTCCTCTCATTTGGCTACAGAATCCCCTCAAGTGGGCCACTGGGTCTCCGTGCCCGTCATATAGGTCAAATTTAGGCATCTTGAATCCAACAGGCAACTGAACATCAGGAAATAGACATAGATCTTTGTATGCTATGCTCACCTGGCCTCCCAATCGCTGCATGTTTCTGAACGATTTTTCCAGGCTTCTTACCTTCCTGAACATCTCTTCATGTTTCAGGTTTTTAGGCGGTTTCTCAGTCTCAACGGGGTGGTCGAAACGAGGAGTGTAAGAGTGATGATCTGGGGCCTTAAAAGTAGGCTCTGGGGGATAGTACTGATTATCCTGGGTTTGGAATAATGGCTCACTGGAGGATGGATGGAGTGTAGCTGGCGGGGGCGCTACGAAAATAGGGGTGGTTAGTGGAGGGGGGTATGGGATTCTTTTGGCTGGTGGTGCTTGTGGGATTTGGGAAGTGGTACCCTGATAGTGGTGGTAGTGGGTGAAGCTTGGTGCATGTTATGGGGATGAATCAACAGTGGGAGGTTCTTGGGATTGAGCTAATGGTGGGATAAAAGCGGGGTTGGCAGGGTATGATGGTGGGGGATGCCCTTTCACCCACGCTTGGTACATTTCGGCAATCTGATGCTTCAACTTATTTAGCTCCTCTTTCAGGTTCTCTTCCGCCTCTCTTGACGGATCAATAACACTTGCGTCCAGTTCTTGGCCGGGCATGATCAACTTGTTTTTAGACCTGGTGTTGTACGGGTGGGTTGCCAGAATGCTGAACAAACTAACCACCTGCCTATACTTGATGACAACAAGCAAACTTGTTAGCGATTAAGAGCTTAAACAGGTAGGCAACCGCACGTTGGGGATGCAATGCACCTAAGCAGTTAACCATTTCTACTATGCATTTCTATTATCTTCTTCTCTCTTGTTTTTCCATTATTTCTTTCCCCTCGATTTAATTCTACTATTTTTTTTTCTTTTTCATTGTGTGGTTATGATCGAATACTATGTGGAATGCCTACGTATCTTCAAATACTATAAAATAAAACAAAGTAGACACATCCTGATTACAACGACTTTCCTACAGACCTCAATATTTTCAAGAACTAAAGCAAGACTCAAAATGGACTGACAGACTCTAAAAGAAATTGCAACGCAGACTCGAAAAATAAAATCAAGAGTACATAAGTGCTTCCACTGCTGCTCCAGTTGGCCTTGCTGCGGACCTATGCGCCAGTCTTCTTGAAGACGAAACAAGTCATCCATGATCTGTCGGACAAAAATCATAACCGAAGCGGAGAACATGGACTGGGTCATGTCTTCACACTCGTTGCATTTCCTCACAATGTAGTCCGCAATCATCCTAACCCTTTCCCTGATAATACCCTTCTCTTGTAGCAACCGTCCAATCTGCTGAGATTGGGCCCCCAAAACTTGTTCGGAGGTATGATTTTGCTCTTGAAACTGTTGCAGGTCCTTTTCTAACTGTGACATTAGGGCATAGCAATGTTCCCTTTCTGCTTTGAAATCTCTTGCCTGCTTGGTTATTTCGTTTTCAAGGACATTGATCTTTTTCTTTAGACCCACCATTCCTCTGTCGTACTTCTCTTTCGGCTGTCGGATGAAACTTGCCTGTCCCTCCGCATTCTTAACTAACTTGGCTTGGGCTTTTGCTAACTCCTTTTCAGTCTTTTCCAGGTTCGCCTTGTAATCACCCACCTTTCTCCTAAGGCCGTTTATGAGCTTCTCATCTTGTCTACTTCTAACCGGATTTTCGGCGGCGATTTTCATTCTTTGAATTTCAGCTCGTAAGGCTTCATTTCTTGGGCCAATTTCTTTCTTTCTCCTTCGGCTTCTTATAGTTGTAGATCATTATTGAACTCAACGTTTCTCAATTTCTCTTCAAGAGTGTGAATGGTAGCTTGGTACTTTTTCTCCTCTCCCCAGGCCAACCTTTTCTTGACTTTGTCATCAAAAGCCTGCACATGTGGTCTTTTTGCTGGTCTTTCGGACTCTGGTTCGGGCTCTGGCTCATTGCTTGCCCCTGACTTTCTTTCGAACCATGCTGCATAATTCGGATTCACTTCCCCTTTGGCAACATCTGGTACCTAGGTGCCGTTTTTCAGATACCGACAACTGTTCCAATCCTGCTGGACTAAAGCCTCTGGCAATACAGCCTCTGGATGGAGTTAGATGACCTGGGTGGTTAGATCTTCATCTTCAGGTACCACCTGATATCTCCCTAACTGCCATAAGACTCTTTGTGGTGCGTACGGCTGGACACTTTCAATCCCATCAACATCAAATAACCCTTTGTGGCTGTCATATATATGATTTCTATCATTGGGAGCCAACCTGTAGTCCATTCAACTTGACTTGCTTTTAGAGCTTTAAAATGGGAGATCCAAGCTTCAAACCCTTCTGGAGCATTGTAATTTTTCACCCTTTCCTCGTAGCTTTTGATGAAGTTATCTTTGCTTGAACCATAGCTCATGAACTTGGGGTGGTGGCGGAGATGCTCGATCAACCACATTTGTAGAAGAACACTGCAGCCCTCGAAGAATTAAGCCCCGGATCTACACAATGTCAATGCCCGGTAAATATCTGCCAGTACTAGAGGAGCAAGTGTATGATCATTCTTTGTAATAAGGGTTTGTGCAACTCTAGCCATGCGGGTATCTACCGTCCCCTCGGCATTTGGAAAGACTATGATTGTCAGGAACGCAACTATGAAGGCGAACCTACAATGAATTTGCCAAAGGTTCTTGTCCTGTTTCTTGTTCAATCCTTTTTCCTGTGTTTCAAACCCGGTCGAATGCCCGAATCTAGAATAAAAAAATTGAAAGGAACAGCATCCGTTGTCTACATGAGCCTTCTTCATTTGTTTGCTGATATTAAGATGATCAAAGAATTTGTGCACTGCTGGGGCTCTCGGGAATATCAACTATTGTTTTCTCAAGTCCCGGCCAAAATGGATGTACCCAGCTATTTTATTCCAGTGTAGGGGTGAGCTCAAAATCCGAGAAGCGAAACACATTGTGCACCGGATCCCAAAAGGTTACCAAAGCTTTGATCAAATCTTCCTGTGGTTTGATTTCCAATATATCAATAAGAGTTCCCAACTGTTCTTTCACCCAGTCTTGACCATCTCCGTCCAAATCATACCACCACATGCGCAACTGCAACTGAGTCTGCTCTATGACTAGTAGTTTCGGGTCCTGGACAATGTTCATCTTGGTACCTGTGAATGATTAGGGTTAGGGTTGACTCTGACAGACTTTTGAGGAAACAGTTTTCGACTCCCTAAAGAAAATGACCCTTTCCCCTTCTACACAAAGTGACTGCTTTCGTAAATGTGGCCCCTTCGCAATTTGAAGTAAATTTTGAGGCCGGGGGAAGACACTTAGAAAAATGACCCCTCATTGACAGATTTGTTCGTTCTATACAAAAATAGCCCTTCGACAACTGAATATATTCTAAGGCTATCTCGGTGAAAACGGCGCCGAAGCTGGGTCGGCTTATTCTCGACTAAAGACCTAGCTACAACTTCACTTATTGGTTAATTTTGCAAAAAGAGGC
This sequence comes from Nicotiana attenuata, assembly GCF_001879085.1. Lineage (NCBI taxonomy): Eukaryota > Viridiplantae > Streptophyta > Magnoliopsida > Solanales > Solanaceae > Nicotiana > Nicotiana attenuata. The sequence continues at coordinate 57,363 of NW_017671730.1, read as the reverse complement.
CAAACCCTATGTAGGTTGCCTACGTATCCCACATCCGGTAGGAATCAGACCTGCGTAGTTCGGGCAGTTTTGACATAATTTTAAAAGAAAACATGAGTGACTCGTTTTGAAAAGACTCTTTTTTTTGCCTTTTGTTTTTTTGTTTTTCTTTTTCAAAACCTTCTTTTTTCTAGAAAAATTCGGCAGAGTTTCGGGATATTTTCAAATACCAGATTTATTTCCTTTCTACGCCACTCTTGGTTTTCCCCTGATTTTCTTTCCTAGTCGGTCAACATGCAAGTCGAAACAAATAAATGTTCACATAGCACGTAAGATGCATCAGGATGGTCTGTTATTTTGGGTACACCTATCCAAGACGGACCCAACCCCTGTGTTGAGTCCCCTAAGTCAAATGCACGTGATGCAAACAAACGTTCCTACTAGGGATCCGGTATGAGGTAATGTTCTTCAAAGTTTAAACCTGGGGTTGTGTTCTAGACTGGGTTTACCCGATTGGACAACTCGAGCCGAGCTGGAGGCAACGTACCGAGAGCACTAAAGTCTGTCCGGCCTTGTTGCTGGCCCATCCCTCATTCTAACTGGTATGACTTCTAACATAAAGAGGGTCACGCGAACGTGTGCACCAAATTTTAGAAGACTCAAAAGGGTGGCGTAAGAAAGGATTTTAATAACATTCAAACAATATTGAAATGGCACATAAAGGCAATTAGCACATTGGGTTCAAAAAATACAATAATATTATCAATAAATAGAGCCAAGCAAAATCATATTACAAGCTCGAATTCTTGAACCCTGAATTAGTAGTTCTGGGTTCTTATCCCCAACAGAGTCGCCAGAGCTGTCACACCTCCTTTTTCCTACCCCCGAAAAGGGGTATAAGGGAGTTTTTCCAATTTAAGTGACAATCGAAACAGGATTATTTATATTAAATCAGAGTCGCCACTTGGGATAGTTAATGGTGTCCCAAGTTACCGGTTTAGAATCCCGAATCAAGGAGATTTGACTCTGTTTTAATGTCTGTGAAACACAGAAATCCGGGTAAGGAATTCTGTTAACCTGGATGAAGGTGTTAGGCACTCCGAGTTCCGTGGTTCTAGCACGGTCGCTCTGATCATTCTTGGCTCATTAAAATTATTTAATTACTGATTTTAGAACCTATGTGCATTTGCCTTTTTAATTAAGAAATTTAAAACAGGTCACGCATACGTGTATCCATTTGTTTGGCGCGTCAAAAATCATGTCACGCGAACGTGTCCACAATTAATAACGCTTTATTATTATTAAGAATGTTTGGCCAAAGTTGCGGGAACGCATACTCCGGTTTTATTTTTAGAATATGTCACTCGAACGTGTACACAACCACGATGGTATATTAAACTTGCCTAAAGCAAACTACGAATATAATTTTTAATATCTAAGTCATGAAATCAATACGAGGGCCATAGGGATTCAATTATGGATGGCGCACCTCGGCCTAAAGAACTACATTTAATTAAAGAGGACTATATTAATAACACATTTATTATTGTTGAGGAAGTTGGTCGAAGTTGCGCGAACGCATACTCAGAATTGATTTTTAGAATCATAATTATGTCACGCGAACGTGTACACAATCACAATTGTATTTTAAACGCGCATAAATGCTTTTCTACGAATATTCATTCTTATATCTAATAATAATATTTGTGAGGGCCATTGGGGATTTAATTAGGATGGCACACCTCACTCCGTTCTAAAGAACTATACTTAATTAGGCCTAAGGGCGTTTTTATTAGCAAATAACTCGGACTTAAAGCTATTGATGATGGGCAAGGAAATATAAAGCAGGCCTATAATAATGTGGAAAAAGTGCTGGGCCAATAGCTGGCTCAGTATATTATTAAACGGGCAAACAAAGGGAGGGGGAAACGTTGGGACTGCATGGGCTTGAAATCGAACCCAACAGACATGGACCTTGAAACACTTGCCAGGCTTCATGCGGTCAAGGCCACTTCGTTTGGGGCTGACGCCCAAGCCCAAACACCCCACAAAAATACACATTTGAACTTAATTAAAAGTAAAATAACCAACTGTTAATACACATTTTCACGCAGATATGCATTAAGCAACAAAACTGGACCTTATTTCAAACACATGAAAGGTCATTAGGCCTAAATTGAGGCCCACGGCGTTTGATCTGGTTCCTATTGGGGTGGGCCTTTCTTGTTTCAAGCCCTAACATGGAGTACAATAGAAGAACACATTACTACGTATTCAATCACTACCAACAGTAATCAAACCAAAATCAATTAACAACATATCCACCATTGTTGTTATGATGATAATCATATGTGAAATTAATGAGTGCGATTGACTGTGCAGTACTATATAAGCCCTATTGCTCTTTTCACCTTTGTTTAGCTTTGTGTCAAATCACAAATCTAACTACCATTAGCCACAAAATAAGAATAGGCTTCGAGCCAAACTAAAGAGAAACAGATCATGTAGAGAAACAGCTAATCAGTAAAGGAGTAACCTTGAAATTCAAAATAAACTCAAATCCAAACTTCAAAGAGACGACACTAACTACTTCTATTACAATTTTTCATGAAACTGATATACTAGTGAATACTTGCCAAAGTGAATATGGTCTATCCACCTAAGCTTTAATCCACAACATAGAGTTATCAATCTCTAACACAACTCCAACAACAGACTTATTTTGGCTTAGTACTTGCTGATTTGGTCAACCGGTGGCCAAATCCACAAACTGTAGCCAACACTCAACAACAATAGCCTTCTCTCACACCTCCCTTTTTACCACCCGAGGGGCGATATAAGGGAGTTTTTCCAATTTAAGTAACATTATTCGAAATGAGATTATTTTATTTAATTTCTTCAGAGTCGCCACTTCGAATATTTATTATGGTGTCCCAAGTCACTAGTTTATTTAAAATCCCAAATCGAGGAAATTTTTATTGTTTAAAGTCTGCGAACCAGAAATTCTTGATAAGGAATTGTGTTAACCCGGGAGAAGGTGTTAGGCATTCCCAGGTTCCGTGGTTCTAGCACGGTCGCTTAAATTATTAATAACTGGCATATTATCTGATTAATTACAAGTTTTAAACCTATTGTGCAACTTTTTAATTATTTTAACTGCTTTTAGGATTTATGGATTTATTTTTTGAACAAGTTATGATTGTCGTACACTTGTTTGTTTTGGAACACACCGCAAACCACGCTACATGAAATGCACCCGCGATTCGCGGCATGTTTTGTTTAACATTGTTGAAGATTGAAATTGGGTCACATAAAATGTACACCCGAATTTTAGTAATTAAAAATCACAACTACGTCACGGGAACCGTACCCGTGGCTATGATGAATTTATTATAAATGCGCCCAAAGCAACTACGAAGATTCAATTTTCAATAGCAACATTTGTGAGGGCCATGGAGGATTTAATTTTATTTATGGCACACCTCAAACCTTTTTCTATAAGTGTTAGTTCTTGAATCTAATCTTATGAGGGCCATGGATTATAAATTTTATTTGGCATGACACGCCTCAATTTATTAATCACGCACAACTATTTCCATACTCTTGAGAACTTATGAGCTAGTCACAATTTCGAGGGTCTCTTAATAGTGTCTCAATTAAACAGCGGAAGGTAGAACTTTAGAAAATTAGTCCAATCACATAAAGAAGGATTCCCTGGCAAATATAGTACTGCAATGCAGATAACGCATTCCACCAAAATCACCATGTTTAGAAGTATAAATGATAAAACAAGTCAAATATTATCTCAAGATCGCTTAGTGTGAGCTACTCATTATCGAACCACAGAATTAAATTAGTACAAATTTCTAAGCACAAAAAGATGAAATTCACCAAGAATGAAGGAAACAAAGAAAAAGTAAATGACAGAGCAATTATTTGGCAAAATTAACGTATGATAACATGCCAACCACAATAACAAATGGGTCTTTAGAGAATAAGAAACAGCATATGACTAACTAAAACTCGGTACAGAGAGGATAACCTGCGTAGACTGGAGTGAGTTAACTTGGGCCATCAATTCATTTATCAAACTTGCCCGAAACTAAAGAACCGTACTATTCTAAATCTAATCCAATTTCTGATTTTCTAAGACAAACAAACATACCAAATGCCTTAACTAACGGGCCATAGTCCAGAAATGTATTGCATCTTCTTATTCAACTAATTAAACTATGTGAATCTACGACCCAAGGAAGTTAACAAATAATGGCCCCAACTATTACTTTGACCTATGTCTTATGAATCCTCCTTTGAAGAAGAACATAATTCTGAAACCTGAAAACCAAAAGAATATGGAAAACTAAGATGCATCAAGATTTATCACTACATGTGCATATCATTTCAAAACAAGATATTCTAAGCATACTAACTCTACCGATGCTGCATTTTTCAAATTATTAACAAATGAACAACATGAAGCACTTTACTAAACGCCATTTAATTTCAACTCAAACAGATCTAGCATTTACGAATTCTCATAATTCCAAAACATGAATATTTAAATACCTGGACAGTAGCAAAACCAACATATTCGCCCAAATATGGGCTTAAGAAACTTGAAAAATGGAGCTCGACAACTTTGAGACAGCAGATTCGAACAAATCGCAGCAGTAGAAATCAAGAGGGCAAAACTTGAATCTCAAATATTAACAGAGACAGCAGCGAGAAACTAGCAAATTAAAAACCTTTTTCTGAACGTGCATTAGCTAGAAATCTTGCGAAATGGCTGAAGAATCATTAAATATGTTTCCCAACTCATTGACCTCAGTCCTTGGAACTCTAGTTCTTTGCTTTGCTTTTTAACGTGAAGGGGTGGTTTTCAACAGAATTCTTAGGTGTGCAGCTGCTCCGTTTTTTGTCGAGGAGTGGGTCTGGTTTTTGTAAGGAAGAAGAAGCTAGAAACGTTGCTCTTGGGTTTCTTTCAAGGGGAGGTCATCTCTAATTATTGTCATTTTAGAAGAAGGCATGGAGGAAAAATGTGGGGGGGGGGGGGTAGGGAGGGGAGAGGGAGAGTACTGAGTGTTCGTTTTTTCGTTTTTTGTTTCGTAACGAAAGTA